>NW_008688612.1:50694-86600 GCF_000695815.1 Acanthisitta chloris | reverse complement strand
AGCAGTTTACAAGAGGGCTTTTTCCTAACATATGGTAAAATTAATTTAAAAAAGATGCTGTCAAAGTTCTTTCTGGTGGAATGTTTGTCTGCATTCTGAATTAATTGTAGTTTATTTTTGAAACTAACTCATTTTCTGTTGTCTTTGACATATGATGAACCTATAAACAGTATCTTTAATATATACATAGATATATAATGCTGTTCAATAGCTTTACATTAAGTGCATTCCAAGAAGGAAGGCTCAGGAGACACTATAAACATATTTTATACAATTACATATGTTAGAGTAAAGTCTTCTAAACTTCTAAACCAATTCTAGGGACACAGTTTAACAATGTTAATAGAAGTTCATCTTGTAGCCTCCATGCCACTGCTGAGTTACTATATACATGTTCATGGATTTATTTCATCGGGGGCTGTTATTGTGAAATACTTGTAAAGGTCATATATACCAGCATTTGGAAGCTTGCCCAGGTTCCTTTAAATAACACCAGGGACACAGAGTTTTGTGATTTCTGAGGCCTTTGTAAGGAAGAGACAGCAATAGTAACACAGTTCTGGTTTTATGGTTTAACTAGCGCTTCATTTTACATAGATAAAGCAGCACAGTTTCCCCCAGTTAAGTTCAGTAAGTGAAGCTATTAATAAATGAAACTTATAAACTTAAGTTATTCATTTAAGTTCAGGAACTTGTTATGCATGAAATACGTGCTGTTGCATTCTGCTGCACAAGCGTGGTGGGTTTTCCTCCCCCTCCGTAGTGACAAAAGTTTGTAATGAATGTATTTCAAATGTATATATTCTATCATTTTGTCAGCTTTGAGTATGAAGGTCATGAATGCATTTTGTAGGCATTTCTGTGGACTGAAGCATGCCAAACACTGCCAAGGCAGAAGAGGATGAAGTGAAACAGAAGGAAGAGGAGGGCAAAGGAATGCACACTTTGTAAGTGCCAGTTTGCATTTCTTTCATAGTCAAAAAGTAAGTGTAGTTCTTCTGTAACAGCCTAACGTGCACACATAATTGTAGATCCAGTTAATTTTTTGACCTCAAAGTCCTTTGTTTGTATCAACAGCAGCTTGAGAAGGCAAAATAAACCCAACAGTGTGCTTTAAACAGTATTTCAGGGTCACCCTGCCAGCATTCAATTTGCAGTTCTGCTGTAAATCTGCCACCATAGGCAATGTACAGGAGTGTGCACAATCCCTTTTGGGGGGGGGATAGGACTTGCATATTTATTCTTCAGCACAGTATTAAAACCTGGTTTGTTGTGGTTATTTTTTTCTTTTAGTGGTATGATTCTATCTCAAAAATAGTGATAGAGAGTAAATAAGGTGGCCTGATTTAATTTCTTGTTCTGCCACACACTCTGACTTTGTGTCTCATGTCATTAATAGATCTAATAGGATTTGGCGTGAAACCAAAGAGGGGGAGGGAGGAAGGGATGAGCTGCAGAGAGAGCTGGTGCCTTTCTCAACTCGAAAGCGATGTCAGGCCTATCAGCCTTCTCTTTAGTCCTCCCTGACAGAGCTGGAGGCATTTCTCTATACATGAGTGTGTCTCATGCATTCATGAGGCTTTTTGACATCACAGCCTCTTTTGTTACGAGCTAGATCACGGCTCTGCCCTTCTCCCAGCTGCCATATGGTGCAGTGGAAAGAGGCTTTCAAAGGGAGAGCAGGACTGAGGAACTGAGGCAGAGAGAAGAAAGAAATCGAACGGCAGCAGATGAAATTGATTTATTTTCAGAGTGAAGGGGGCAAGTGACTATGACTGGTGGAGAGCGGGGGGGGATGCCTTGGAATATAAAACCATCTCCAGAGCAGGCGAACAGGCTGTTCGCATGACAGCCATGCTGTGCTTGTTCTCCAGGCACAGCGCTTGAAAATAAGCATACGCATTTTTGTTATCTTAGTAATGCTATCTGAGAAAGACTTATAGCCCCAGTGCCTCAGCACAGGACCTCAGCCACTTCATTCCAGCTTAGATTTTGCATTTTTCTGGGAACAAAATTTCTCTGCCCTACCATGTGTGCATAACTGTCAAGCTTTAGTCTGACAATGTTAGAAGCTCCCAAAAAAATATCTGTCTCCACCGTGACGTTTGGAGAAAGACCATTTAAAGAAAAAATTCAGAAGATCTCTCTCTGTTCAATGAGTGTAAATCCACTAAAATCATGTTTGTTTAGACTTACAGGTCATTACCTTGTTTTACTAAGGTGACCTGTTCTAGTAAAACAGAATATTAAAACCGACTAAAATTTACTTTGTGTTATTTTTCTTGTCTTATACTTCATCCAGCTTCAAAAAGAAGCCTTTTTCACACCTGCCTGAAGTCACTTTAATTTTGAGGTTTGGTGACAAAATATTTCAACTTGAAAAAGTAAGCCAAGAATTCTATGCATGGGTCTTATTAAAAGAAATTCCTTATGAAAATTATTTAAATTTTGTGGCAAATTGGACATTGATCTTGATGCCAGTATGGATCAGAAAAATAAATATAAGGACACATTTCTCAAAAATTAGGAAAAATTCTGATAAAACTGATTGGAATTGCGGTTCTTATTCCCAGAAATCTGTGTAATTATTTTAATCGCTGTGGGACTTAACTAAATTATGTAGAATGCACAGGAAGGAAATCAAAAATATTACTTCGAAATTCTGAAATGTTTTGTTCTAAACTCATTTTGTGTCCTTTTGTCCCTCCTGAAGTCAAGAGACTTATGGGAATTATAGTTCAAGGGGCATGTGAGAGGGCTGAGGAGATCAAAGTGAGACCATTTCAACAGGAAGGGAGGATGCATGGACAGAAGAGGCAAAGAGAGTGATGTGGTACAAGTTTTAAAAAATGTGCTTGGCACAGTAGCTTAGCAGAAGAGGCAAAGAGAGTGATGTGGTAAAAGTTTTAAAAATCGTGCTTGGCACAGTAGCTTATGGAATCATTATTCACTATTTCTCAATGAAATGGCTGGAAGACAACCAATACCAATTTAAAATAAAAGTTCTGATCTGAATCAAGGAAGCCCTTTCTTCTCACTATGCATAATTAAATGGAAGCTTTCATTACTACAGTAAATTCTGAAGGCCACAAGTGTAGATCAGTTTAAACAGATTGAAATATTCATTTGAAGAAGAATAAAGTTGATAATACAGTACTTTAGATGCAATCTGTAGCTCAGGAAGTCCTAGAAATGGTGCATTTTGGGGAACTGGGACAACATGTTGGAAGAAGAAATTAATTTCTAATTTTCTTGTATCTTCTTACTTCTGCTGACCACTGTAAAGGCAAAAATGTATGCAAAATTGACATTTTTAATTTGTTCATATAAAATATTTATCGTTTCCAGTAAGATGGGCTGTTTCCTTACTCCATTTATCCAGCAGGTACCATTCATGTATTTAATTGTGTAGTTCACTTTGGGGGTTTAACTGGAGGGAAGACATTGAAGCATTTTGGAGATGTATCAGAGAAGGAAAGCTAGGTCAAAGGGGAGTACTCCAGTTCACTTCCCATGAGACACTATGGGAAGCACAAGTGGCTGCTGAAAGTGACTTAAAACAGAATACTACTTTTCTTAAGAAAAACATTTTTTCACCCAAGATTATGTTTAAAACAGATAAATTTGATTTGAATTAAAAAAAGTAATTACAGCCTTTGTTACAGAAAAATTTCATATAAAGATTTGGGTTTCCATTTCCCAAATTGTGCTGGTTAGGTTAATTTATTGACTATTGCAAATGGCTTTCTCTAGGAGCCTAAAACAGTAACTAGGGTTACTAATCACCTAATGATTCTCACCACCCACTTCTGAAACAGCATTCTATATGTTTGGCTTGTTTCAACCTGGAGGTAGATCTTCCCTGTCAAGGTTTAGGACCATATGGTAGAACTAACAAAGGAGGAAGTTGGTCAAAGGAAGAATAGGAGGCAGAGCCCTTGGAAAACCCAGAAACAGCAGAGAAGCCACTAGAGCAAAACCAGATGGTTGTAAAGAACAAGGGCTTCTGCTGTCGGTTCTCACCTGAGCAAGAGCTGTTCTCCCCACAGGTACATTTCTGTGCCCTCAGTTAACACTGTCACTCTGGAGGCTGATGTGACCACTCTGTGGTTTCCATTTCTCCCAGAAGAGTATCCAATACCTTTCAGACATACCCAGCACAAGTTGTATACAGTCTAATTGCAATGTTGCTCCCTGCTTGAGGGATGAACAAAAAAAAAAAAGAGATTTGCTGAGGCTCTCATGGCTGATGTTGGTAGAATCTTGCCATACAAGCAGTACCTAGTCATGCACAGTCCCAGCTGTCCACCTTCTCATCCCTCCCTCTCTCTGAGCATCCTCAGCCTGCTGCAGTGTGCAAGGAAGGAAGATCACTTCTAAAATGTCTCACATCGCACAGCAGAGCTGTTGGGACAGATCACACAAGTTCACTGAAACCCTGTATTACTTGGTGCAGTAAAACAGGATTGTCCTTTCACATTATTCCCTGAGCAGAGGAAATGGAAAAATGCCAGTGTGAATTCCATTGGCTTGGATTCAGCAATGCCTTTGAGTAAGAGTCAGTGAAGCTTGTTTCAAGTTAATGATTGTGCTACACGCAGTCCTCATGGAGAACATGTGCAAGGGATCATGTTCCCCTTTTATGCATATGTCAGCCCTTGAGAAAAGTAGAATGAGATGAATAAAACAATTTCATCAAGATTATTTCTGAGAATTTTCCACTGAGTCATCCAAGTTTCATATCTTTCAGAATTTACATGATCTATATAATCATGTTTTTCCTTCTGCAAATAAATGCATATGCAAATGAATGAAGGAAAGGCAAATATTTTTGTTGAGTTAGTGGTGGTCACAAAAGAACTATTGTGTTACTGGTTGTTGCATTTTCTTCTCCTTATTTGTCCACATTAGGAATAATTCATATTGCCAAATGAAATGACACTGCAATTGCTAATCACCTTAAAAAATGCTGCTACTTTTTGAAAGGATAAAAGCAGCATTTGGGCTAGATTCTGACCCTGAATTATAAATCAGTGTTAGCCACAAGTATATTTATTCAGTATTCTCCTTCTCTAGCTGTTTTTAGAGTAGGAAAAGTTTACACAAAAGAACAGAGAGGTAAATAACTTTTTTCTTCTTATCTTTTACTATTACTATTGTCATTGTTTCTATTAATATTTACACTTAAGAAAGGAAGATGTGCTCTACTGGGCCAGAACAGTGGCCTATTTGTCTAAGGACTATTTCTTAGGAGTGCTATGAGGAAGGATATGTGAGCCTATGCACTTGCAGCAGCCCAGTTCCTTTGGCCCCTTGGCATCTAGAATTGTAGTACTAGCTGTTTTAGGACTAGGCAGGCATGTACCTATTTTTAGTCCATTTGATAACCTGTGGACCATGAGTTTATCTAATCCTTAACCTGCTGATAAGTGTAGACAGGAAACTGGAAGCATAAATCATTAATGTGAAAGAGTGCATTATTATCATGTTTAAATCAATGTTTTACAATACAAAGGAAATAGTTTATTAAAATGCACCATTTAAACTATTTTAAAATGTTTTATGGAATCACAGAATTTGACCAAATAGCTCTTGATTTGCAGACAGGATTTAAACTGACTAGCATAATTTGCTACATTCAGATAGACAGACTTACAATTTGTTTTAAAATATAACATGTCTAGCTGTGAGTTTAATCCTCTCAAGAATGCCAAGTAGGATAAAACAAACTGAAAATGAAGTGTTCATAAGTTTAATTGAAGAGAACTGAAGTACCTTGCTGCATTCTAAGTAAACTGGCTATGCAGTATCATATGGTCAACAACTCACAGGAAACAGATTGTAAGAAAGGATGCTAAAGCATCAAAGAAATCTTCAGGTACCACAGCTACAGAGACTCCCTGAGGCCATGGGATCTGGACTAATATTTATCCCTGCATAAGGATATGACATCCATTTTGATTTTCACTGAATACAGAGTTTTAGAAAATCATTTGACAGGACATTAGACAAGAATTGCTCTACTCAGGCATCTTGGTGCATGATTCTGAGTAGCACAGAAGTGCCAAAACGCATTGGATTTCAGTTGCTGTTATTCATATATGCTTTTGACAATGAAGGCATTATTATATCAGATTTATTCAAGTATCATAATTAGGCACCTCATCACTTTACAAAAAATTATGTCCTGTCAACAACTGTAATGACAGTAAGATGTATCTGTGGAAAGATATTCATATTTTATGTTTAGACATAATTTGGTATACTTAGAGCCTGTGGTAATTATTGCTTTGCTTTTTTTTCAGAGGAAGTTAACTGACAGCACTCATTGCACCTTGTCTGTCTTGCAGCCTTCAGATAGGACATGGTTACAGTTTTGGAAGTGGAATTGTTCTTGAGTCTTGCCTGGCATAAGGGAATTTCTCATTGGTGATACTCACAGGAAACAGCTACTCAGAAAGGACTAGGCAGCTTCTATTTAACAGAGAAACCTTTGAAAGCTATGACTAACTGTACGGAAAACTGAAAATATACATAAGAAAATTGCAAGTTGGTTTTACATTTCATGGAAGATTTTATGGAGCACTTATTGTAGCTGCTACTACTTGTTCTCCACTTTATTTTAGCAGCATTAATTCAGCAAGACTGAAGTAAATAGCTCAGATACTGTCTTAACTAAACTAACACAGTAAATTCCTGGGAGAGCAATATGCCAGAAGTTGACACTAGCTAATCACATGGTTTTCAGGGAAACCACCTTTTAATTTCATACCCAAAATTTTCAATAGCAAGATGTAGCCAACTTACAGATATAGCAAAAAATGCTTGAACTAGCAGTGTTAAGAAATTATGCTTGTAAAGCCTGAGTAGAACTCTCCCTTCCAATTAGAACAAATTATTTTTATTTTACAGATAATTAATTTGTGTTAGTAATTAAATAGATCAATAGAATACAAGCTGAGTGCTTAAAGGAATCTCAGAGATTCTTTTAGGCCATGTGGGAAATAATATATTCTTATGCAAAAAGTGTTTTTCGTGAGTTAGGACATTACCAGAACTGAGTAATGTAGGTTACACTTGGCACTGAAGCAGAAAAAATCAGTAGAAAAGATGGTGCTCAAAAATGGTTTAATGTTCAGTCATTCTTTAAAAATAAATTTTCTTTCTTTTTTTTTAAGACACTATGTAGAACAGGTATTGAGTTGGGACAGTTCCTGACAACAACTTTCAACCAAGTGTATTTCATACCATATGAAGAAAGCAGAAGGATGTAGGCCCTGCATCTCTTCTGCACACACATTCCTGTGAATCAAAGTCTTGATTGATGCTCTTTGTGGAGATTAGCCTTCAACAAACCAAGTAAGTTCAAAAGCTTGATACCTCATTTGATACCCCTTTTCATTTTTTTCTTGTGTTTATATGTGATCTCACATCTACCTGAAATTGCAAAGGCTATCTTTTTCTATTCCTGTCTTCTGTTATATATTCCATATTCTTTAGGAGTGTAAATTCTAGGACTCAGAAATGGGAACACAAGAGATGCATATAGATGTTAAGAATTTATGCTTTTGCTTGTAGCATCAAAATCTTTTCAAACAATTCAGTGGTGGTGAACCCACAACATATGGATTATGAAATTTATGTTATAGACCTACATAGAATCATAGAATAGTTTGGTTTGAAAGGAACCTTTAAAACTTATCTAGTCCAACCCCCTGGCAATGAGCAGGGCATGTACATGTATGTAAATATACTATCTCTACAGTGGGCAACTTTCCAAGGTGCTTGTGTTTTAGAAAGTGTAAGCATGTGCAGAATGTCACAGAAGTTGTATCTGCCATTAAAATGTCAACCAAGTCACAGTGGTCAAGATTTCCCCAGATTGTTTTTGAACAAATCCTGATTAGAATTGGATATGCAGGAAGTTAGATAATTTTTTAAAACTCTGAAGACTTACTGATTTCAGTGTGATATGAGCATTCATACATATTTACATTTCCAGAGATAACAAGACTCTAGGAAGAACTGTGTACTTTGTAGCCTGTAAAGGAAGGAAACTGGGAGCTGTGCTTCCCAGCCAATTCCTTTCACTGGAAACTCCTGGGATCTCAGCACCCTTTGCTGAAAAGCAGCCTTTTACTTAACTTTACTAACTTCAGTTACAAAATTTCACTATGTACAGATTTTCATAAGCATTGTAGTGTTGTAGAGAAAGTAAAAAAAAGAAACAAACGAAGAAAAGATCTGTGTTCCTTATGTCTGGAAGTAGCCAATGCTTTGACCCACAAAATTCTTCAAAGAAACTGATACTGGTTTTATTCATTGCACTGCACAATCTGAGATATGTAGTATCCTGAACAGTGTGGGTTGGTAAGGAAAAAAAATAAGTAAGGGCTACCTTTCATGCCTAATGCCCAGTAAATGTTAGTGCATTATATAATTACTTTGTGTCCAATTTCATTACTCCTTCTGCTCTCTGCATCACATCTCATTGATTTCTCATAAGCTGGAAGTATACATCACTTTGCTAGTAAGGTTTTTTACTTTCTTCCAGGTGTTTTTTGACACATTCTGGAAAAAGCACCCAACCTCAAACACAAGTCTTGTCATTTTATCCCCAAGCTGAACACAGGTCAGTGGCATACATTTCTGCAGTCTTGACAGATGCTGTAGGTGATTCTTTAAACAAACACGAACATAAGCTGAGGCAATATTTGCACAGATAGCTATCAAGTCAAACAAAATAAGCCTCCATTTCATTTCTGAATGCAGTGCAATAAGCACATCCAGCCTCTGACAAGAAACACATTTCTTCTGGTATTTCAGCCCTAGAACATATTGAAGAATCCTCATGGCCAAATGAAGTAACATGAAAAAATTGCATCTAGTGAGAAGCAGGATATTATCCTGTTCATCACTTTTGTGGGGTCGCATGCCTTCTAATGTTAAAGCTGGATCATATAGCTCTTTAGTCACACAATAAGTAAGTAAACACTGAATTGCCCCTCTTCCTGTCCCTGCTCCTTCCTCTCTGACCCTCAGAGGAACAGTGTAAAGAGTGAAAAGAAAGGGAAAAAAGATGACTTCCATGTGCTAGGATTTAGCTTCTGGCAAGAGACATTATAAGGAATTCATTTCCTGGCACATAATTTACATGTCCAGTCCTCCCTCCCACTCCTTTTCTTTCTCCCACCCTTCCCCCCTATTCCCTCTCCAAGCTGTCTTCTCACTCCGCAGCGCTCACCGCAGCTTCCTGCCGTATCTTTCTATTTAATTCATTTCCTGGCACATAATTTACATGTCCAGTCCTCCCTCCCACTCCTTTTCTTTCTCCCACCCTTCCCCCCTATTCCCCCTCTAAGCTGTCTTCTCACTCTGCAGCGCTCACCGCAGCTTCCTGCCGTATGTTTGCTTTCTATTTTCATATCCATGGGAAAGGAATCTGCTCTAGCACAAGGCTGCTTTCCTGCCTGTGCCCATGTCAGCTGTCACTGCCACCTTTAGCTTAGGCCACAGGTATCTGGACTTCATTAAGTGATGGTGAAGCATTGAGTAAATGACAGTCATTAAATTTTAGCAGAGTCAGCTGGAGAAATCTCCTCTTCTCTTTGAGGTTTTTGCTTTCTGCTAGCAAGCTCCAGACAAAATAAAATAATTTTCAGTTTTAAATATTTAATCTAAATCCTGGTTTAGGGTTTTATTTTGGGGGAAAAGACAGTTATGTCCCTCTTGCTCATTAAAGGGCTCTCTGTTGTGTATCTTTGATGCTGCTTTGGGCAGCTCTGCTACTTTGATCCTCTTAGAAATAGGCTCATTACAACATCCACCTCGCAGAGTAACACTTCAAAGCTTTGCGAAGGACAAAGGGAGGAATTTAGAAACAGAGCCAAGTGGCTCTCAAGTATCTTGACTAAATTAACTTTGTATTAAGTGTTACTGGCCCAGTTGCAATTTAGAAAGGAGGAAACAAAGCACTAACTCTGTGTGCTTCTTTCACACATTTTATATCAAATTAATAAATACACTTGAAATCTTCTAGGACTCTCTGCTGCAACTTCTGCTAAACTAAACAGACACCGCAGTTGTCACACCAAACTTAACGGTTGCTCTGGAGATGTTAAAAAGGCAGATTGATGTTACCATTAGATATATATTGTTCAGAATGATAAAGCCAACATTAATCAACCAGTGAGATTAACAGAGGAAATAGGCAGTTCTCAAAATAATTATCTCCAGAAACAGCAGTAACTGTGTTAATTTTCAACACTCTCAAATCTATCCTAGCTTAGTGATTATTATTATTGGTCATTCTCCAATCTAAATTCATTACTTCTGACATGTTTGACTTGGGACTTCAGTTAGGAAGTTATTATCATTACAAGATACTATTTGTGCTATGTGCTTTCAGCACCAATTGCATTGCCAGGTGCTGTACAAACACAAGCTACTTAAGCAGCCTTGTCCTAGTGAAGGTATAATGGAAATTAGAAAACTCAGCCCATACCTTGAGCATCACAGTCATGCTGCCTAACAGGAGTGGGCAAACCAGTCTAGCCCTTGTGGATGACAATGAGTTTAGACTCTCAGCTCATATTGCCATAATCCCTGCCATGAGAAGAGTCTTTTTCTTTGAAATATCAGATGACCCTGGTTTAAGCAGTAATGATTCTTGACACAAACCCTTTGCATGTGCTTTAAGTCAAATGCAGGTGTATTCATTACAGACTTTGAAAACCTGCATGTTGGTCTCTCTCAAAGACAGCCCAAAAACAAGTTCACTTTAAAGTTATGATTTATTATTTGTTTTATTTCTTCTGCCTCTTGAATTCTTCACCAGAAGGTTTTTCTGAACAAATCACAGCTTTCCATCCAGAAGGCTGCTTAACCTTCACATTTCACAACAAGTCTGGAGAATCTGCTTGGCACAGGCAGAACCCATAATAGAGGTTAGGAGTGTAAGAGTGCAGGCACTTGCAGTGTGACTTAGTTATGTCTGCATATATGTGCAGCTTAGGTCCCTGCATGCTGAGTAAACACATAAACCTTGATCTGTCCACATCAGGATAGCTTTGAACATTGATGACTGCCTTGTCTGGAAGATAAGGCATCTGTGTAAAGAGATTAATCTTTTGCAAAAGAGCAGAAATGTTGACTGCATGCTGCATGAACTCTGAGATCAAGTCTTCCCTTCAGAAGAATAGTCTTTAGGTAGAGTAGCACTTCCCTGTTTCTACTGAGCCCAGGAATATCCCAAAGCAAAGATCAGGTTATAATGCAGTTTCTAAAATTTTCCCACTTTTATTCTGTCACTGGCCACAGAGGTTATGGCCACTGACAGCAATTCTCAATAGTAGTATTTTCTCCAACGTATATCACTGACAAAGCCAAACGGTGACAAATAGAGTCCTTTCATAAATGCAGTTGTGACTCACTATTTCATTCACATTTCTGTTGGCATGGAGATGCTGTCAACATTGTGGGTTTGATATAGCAAGGCACTAACACAGTGGTTGTTATGACCTTCTTTTATGTAGAGAGATATTTCTTTCCCTGACTGTGCTAAGCAAAGCTGGAAAGCTTGAGATATTTTGAAATGTTCTTCCACTCATGAACCAACCTTTGTTATTTCTGTCTCTAAACCTATGGTGTATCTTTCCACAAGAAACTCTGAAGTGTTTGAACAGAATACTTTCTGACTGAACCAACTTGCCTTGAGGAAATAAACTTTTGTAACTAAGCTCCTGGAAAAAGTGCTTTTAGGGCAGTTGGAGGTTTACTGTCCTGATGGGATGCATACTGTCCTGGGGGTGATTCTTTAAAGTTAAATCTTCCTTTAAATTTCTCACCATTTTTAACACAGTTGACCTTTAGGCAATGAAATATTGGTTTCTATTCACATCTTAGTTCTTCTCAGTTCTTTCCCCCTCAAAGTAGACCCTACTTTATAATTCAGTTTCCTTTTATTATCTGCTTTAGGCATAGCTTCATGGAGAAATAGACTGAATTTTACACAGTTGTTAGCATACCCAAAGGAACATCCATGCCCAGTGTATGAGGAAACCTGAATTGTACTGATCACTTTAGTTGGCTCATAATGTTTAAAAGCTCTCTGTCATGTTCAAGCAAATAAGATTTTCCTTGGAAATATTAGGTCTTGTATTTCACTATCTATTCCGTTCTTCTACTTCTCTATTTCACTGTTGACCAAAGACGATCGTGATAGAAAAAAATCATGCTGTGTTTTAAAACCTGCTTACTAGAAAGCCCAGTTTAGTGCTTGTACAATATATTCCATCCTATTTTGAGCCTCTGTAACAGATATAAAAGCACCAGTAGTGGCTTATCTTGCATTATTCACAAATCCCTCAATTTGGTGGGAATCTTGATCACATATGAAATTTTTAAAAAGTATTCTATTTGCAGCTGCTGTCCTTTGGACAACTTTTCTTCCCTTTTTGTTTCTCTTGTAAAGATGGGTGGTTTCTTTGGATAACTGCTCTATTTGTGAAGCTCCCTTACCAGCACTATGAGTGAATCTAATTCATCATGCAGTGTCCTGGAATGTCATCCTTCTGCAACATATAAATATATTTCTATTTTTAAAGCAACTTATCACTTCCAAATAAGGAGAAATCAATTCCTGACACATTTCTCAAAATTGTGACATGTCTCTGGGAGACTGTTGCCTAACTACACTTTTTCAGTTCATACTAAGTTTCTCTCTCAAAATCTTAGGTTTATCAACTTCTGCAATTTTCAAAAGCTCAAAGGAATAAATAGTGGTAGGAATATATTCATGAACTTGGGCTGCTTTCTCATGGGAATGTAGTTTATCTATTTGTTTAGCTTCTGAGGAAAAAAAACCACACTTGTTTTTATCAGGGAAGCTAAGAAATCAGAGGAAACTGTAAAAGACAAATAATAGAAAGGGCTGACAAAGTGGGACTGGAGGGAAAGGAATGTGCCAGGCTTTTTTCTGTCTTTTGTGACAACTAGTCCTCATTTTACCCAAGAACTACTACTCATGTGTTCATGGGGAACACCATTCTCTTATTCCTTTATGACAGAAATAAAACCCAATTACCTGAGTTCTTTTCCAAGAAAAAGACTAAAAGGTACATTTTTTTAAACTTTTAATTCTATAAAATGCCATTCTAAATACCTCTAGCTTAATAGATATAATAAGCAACCTAATATTTCTTGCATTGTGTTCAGGCTAATTTCTAAATGGTCTAGATGGTTGTTGTAGGTCCCTTTTAACTGAACTGTTCTATTCTAAAATGTCTTGAGAATTGACACCATACAACAATATCTATGTCCTTGTTTTTACTATAAACATCTGTAGCAGCAGCAGATAGATTAATTTCCCATCCATACCTTATATAGATTTCCATAGTAGAAAGACTTTTTTTCTTCTCTTAATCACACACACTTAATAGACAAAGGCTCTATTCTAAATAAAACTTGTATTTTTGGGGAAGAAAACCCCAACCAACATATTTTAACACTTACTTGTTTAAGAAGGACCATGTTAAAGTATCTATTTTTACTGACAACAGTCAAAATTAATCCTTTGGCAGGATGACAAGTTCCACTTGCAAATGAATTCTGAAACTTCTGTATGGAATTTTCAGATGTATTTACTGAAAATATCAATCGTATTTCCTTATTTATGGATATATGATCTAAGGCAAATGAACATAGATCCATAAAAAAAGGAATTTCAAAATGTTATCTGCACCATGAGCTTATCACGATTATATATAGACAGGCTGAATACATTATGCCTAGCTGGTTATTTTCTCAATACAAGAACACAGGTAAGCATTTTGTGGCTGATGTTAATGATGTGTATAAATAAAGAATTCTCTAGTAATTATAAATTAATTTTTGTCTATTCATTCACAATTTTCCTTTGTGTCCATGCAGTTTGGGACAGGCAGCGAGTTCTTAATGTGCTAAGGTATGTGAAATGGGATCACTTAGATCATCTGGGGTTACTGTGCCATTTACATGGTCGTTAAGAAGTGGATGAGGTAGTGGAGGCTGATGAGAGACTACCCTCTGTGGCTGGTCCTGCTGCCGCCTGGAAGACCTCTGGGTTCCTCTGACTACTGTGGGGTCAACAGAGCAACCAGTGTGCCAGGCACTAGACAAAAAGTCCGACAGCTTCTTTCTGCAAGATGAAAAATGAGATGGCAGATTTCAGTGATTAAGGCAGTGGTCAAAGAGATTAATGTGACCAAACCGAGACACTAAACTGACCAGACATAATTCACAAGCTAGTATTACTCCAGATAACATGACAAAGTGCTCTGGCCCGGGGAGATCTATTTTTGATGTACTGGCATCTGAATGAGAAAACTGGAATTATTAGTCACATAATTTGTTTCCCACCCCCACCCCTGTTAAATTATTGGACAGGGCTCTTGGGATAGCACAGAGGTTTAATGCCAAGGCTGATGAAAACTGACCCATTTCAGTTTGCATGTGACTGGCAAGATGAATTTTAGAGAAACTGTTGCAAAAAAAAGCCTCATGTTTCAACTGATGAATGCTCTACAATTGATCTCTTGAAGACAGCAGATGGGAAACAGAGCGAAGCTTTTATAATACAGTGAAACGGAGAGGGACATTTCCAAACCAAATAAATAAAAAGATGAAAGCATAACAAAGAGCACCTTTGTAAAAGTGTGTAACAAAGGGCTACAAAGTTAGCCATCACAATAAACCTTTCTTCTATCTTTTTGCAATCACCAGCACTGTTACCAGCCATAAGCAAACAGCACCTCACTAAATGCAAATTCAATACTGATCTACACATTGACTGCAAATACAGTGGTAGAATGAGACATAGGATTTTTTAAATCAATTTAATGGAAGTGTGAGGTAAATATACTGGGTTTGAAGTATTGTTTTATACCTTTTTCTAACATTATACGGTAACTAAATTCATCTCATCAGTGTTAAAAGTGTGATTTAGAGTCATCTCTGAACAGCATGTACATAAATGCATTCCAGGAGCTTCAGTCTTAAAACTATACAATTAATATTACTGAAGGCTGAGCACAAGTTAATATGCTCTGCCTCTACAATTTCTGGGCTGAAACTGTTGCTGAGGGAGCAAATATATCTTTTTCTATCTGCATAAATCTGATGCAAAGTAATTATATAGGGGTTTACGTCAGCTTAGCTAAATTGTTTCATATTTTAAATCAATGCAAGATGTTAGACATGGTCCTAGGATCCAGAAACAAAGGTTTCTTACAATGCTTACTCATTGCTATGGAATAGCTGCTGTGGTATGGAAGGCCACTCTACTTAAATTCACTACTTCTGAATTAAACCTGGTGAAAACTGCTCAAAAATGGTGTCTGCAATTTACTGTCTCATTTATGCAAGGATAATAATATTTTTTGGAACAGATATGGAAGTGGTACCATGTTCCTTCTACGCTGTTTTTTTTGCCAGCTAATAAATTGTTGGCTCTGGGGATTTTGAGGTGAGGGTTATTTTGTTTGCTTGGTGTTGGGGTTTTTTTGTGTTTTGGTTTGGTTTGGGTTTTTTTTCCCCTTTTCCTTTCCTCCTAAGAAGCAGGATTTTAATTGTGGTTTCTGTCTGGAATTACTTGTCCTTTAAACAAAATGGTGTTTATTTTCTCTCCTTAGCAGGGACAGCTGCAAACATTGAATTAAAGTATTTTCCAGGCAAGATGACAGGCATATAGATGGTACAAACTGGCCATTTTCAGGTAGGTATTAGCTGGTAATGCCTGAAGTCATTTCTAAGAGTCAAGTGTGAAACAATTTGCAGGCAAACAACTTCTCTGTATGCACAAATGTCTATATGATATTATCTTTCCTTCAGAGCTATTTTTCTGTCCACCTTGTGGAGTTGCATTTGTGAGATGGCATGTAATGCTCTGTTTCTCAGCAGTTTAAACATGGAATCAGCCCTGCACTAACCACGGCCATAGAGCTCCCAGGCAGCTCACAGACAGGCTGAACTCCAGCTATTTTAGAGCCCAGTCAGACAGCACTCACATGGGCCTGCAAAACTCTATATAGGATTTAACCTTCATTATGTCAAAGGGGCCCTTGAATATTCATTTCTTTTCAGCAATAACGGTTCTGAAAGTTCCCAGCATAGGCTATATGGTAACATTTCGCTCCCACTAGTCTCACCTATAAAGTGGAAGGTCAGGATTGAGTGGATGAGTTGATTGTAGCACAATGTAATGTCTACTGGCCTATTTTTACCCTTAGAAGGAGCTAGAACCCTCTATTCACATTTTATATTCATTTATGCCTATTTGCTAAGTAATTCTTTTCTTCTTCATCTTTCTATACCCTGACACCTTAATCTTGCTGACATCTTACAATAGTTAATGAGAAACAGCTCCCTGTCTTTTCGATGTTCACTTTCCCTCTCTTAACACTGAGGCATCAGATGATAGTTTACTTTGCAAGACTTGAAATTGTTGTGTTGTACTCCTCTTTTGAAGAATACATATATATTAACAGAGCTCAAACCAAGAGCAATAATGACAGCCTTATAAGCATGATTACTAGCTGAGACACGAGTACAGACACTCTCTTGAATACATCACCCAGGTATTATTTTCAGCTCCAGACCTGAAAGCAATTTCCATATTTTATAGACAAAAACATGACACCTATCTCTGGGAGAAGCACAACCAATCTAATATCTTTGGAAACACAATGTGTCTTCTAAATAACACTGTTTCAGGAATATCTATAAACTCTCAGTCAGGAGGGTATTTCAATAATTCCAGTTCCTTTAAAGTCCATCATCTACTTAAGACATGCAAATGCTTTTAACAAGCAAGATCTCTGGCTCTCAAGAGACAAGGTGTTCTGAGAAAACAAACAATTAAACTCTGTTAAGCTAGTGCTTGAGACCTAGCGCACTTAACATTGCAGGAAAAAAACTAAGCCAAATCAAACCAGCAAGGGGTTGAATTTGGTTTTAGCGTATCTTAAAAATTCTGAATAAGACATTCCAGGTGGCTAAATAAAACATAAACTATATTTTATGCTAGTAATATGACAGAAGGAATTAGCAAGTGGCAGGTTGCACTCATGACACTCTGAGAAGAGGAGACTGTGCGGGTTTCTTCCTCGGTTTCTCTCGATGTGCTGAAATCATGACAAGAATATGAGAATAATTACTGAGCCAGCCACTGCTGAGCTGAAAAGGCATTACCTGTACACTAGATACACCTTGTCTTTGCATGCCAGGTTACCAGTCCTATTGATGAAATATAGAATGTTTTGTTAAAAGAAATCCTAACTCTACATGGGTCAAGGGAACTGCTCTTTTCAATTGAGCATGGAAGTGTGTTGGCTGATGCGAGTGTGCCATATGCAACAAAGATCACCTGCTTCTTCCAGATAAGAATCATGCCCAATGTTATCTGTCCTTCTAGGGTAATATCCAGGTTGTGAGTTCAACAACCTCTCCATGCATACAATTTTTCAGTCCCACTGAAGCTTCGGCTGCGGTGCACCAAGTCTATATCTTTGTAATATCAGCACCTATGGCAAACAGTAAATCTGTTCAGACTCAGGGTCTGCACCAGTGAGACAACTCCTTGATCTTCTTCTGATCTCACAGTCTGTGAAAAATTAGCCAGACCAGTTAAAATTGCTTTAGGGTGCTGCTTCTCAAGTTTGAATGGGAAGTGTAATATTCTAATTCATTCTTTTTCAGAAATTGATGGGAAAGGCTTTCCGTGTGAAGAGTGTGTATAAACCTTTTTCTGAACCTAATGTATTTATCTTACTGTCTCTTCTCTGTCAGTGTTACAATGTTGACAAACTCTTCTTGGGGCACTGATTTCACTTATTTTGTTCATAGGATGTTTAGGCTGTCTGGAAATACACTGTCATTTTAAGTTTTAACACTTAGAAAAGTTAGTTCTCTAATTAAAATCTGGCAGCCCCTTTTAAATTTAGCATGTTAGCTCTGCTAATATAATAACTATTCTATGCTCTGTTTTATTTTGCTGGAAGTTGAGGAGGAGGGGTAGTAGTGGAGACATGGACCTCCAGCATGGGTGTGGTAGTACAGGTGTTAAGTGGGTTAAGATGGAAATACAGAACATTTAGAATAAAACGCTGAATAGCAACAGGCATGAAACTTACTCTGCTGTCTGATGGCTTGAGCTGGAGCTTCTGCAGTGATTTTTTTGTATGCAACTGCCCTAGTTCAAAGCAATAATATATTTTATGTACATGTGTCTATCTTATTCCTCATTGAGTTTCTCACTGTTCTTGAGAAACCAGTCAAAAATGATCTTCGATGACATGAAACTCTACCTGATCTGTTGTTCCAAAGTTTCTGAATATCCTGAGCTAACCTACCTTCATCAAGAGCTCCTACTCTAATCCATTTTTGTTTGTTTTTTGTTTGTTTGTTTCTGTGTGTGTTTGTTTCTTCTAGGTTATTTGGCTTATGAGTCATAAAGTGTCCTGAAACAATGGGAACTACACAAGATGTAGTAGAAACTCTGCTAGCTCAGTGACAGCGAGTAGTTCTTCAAGCACTGACATTCATTGCAGAAATTCACAGCTTACTTCAAAGCAGGGCAGTATATCACAGTGACTGTCACAAGTCAATGCAAAGCTCATCACTGGTAAAACCTTTATGTTTGCTCACAGAGATTCCAATAATTTTAATGGCTCCGTAACAGATGTAAAATTAAAGTCTTTGGTAAGGACGAAGTGCTGGCTGAATTGCTAGCATGATGAACTGTTAGCTAGTATGTCTAACTTCACAATAAATCCCCATTGAATACTCATTCATATATATCTAGAAATCCCCCCCCAGCCTGGCCTAGAACACAATGATTTGTGATCTTCAGATTCAAGAAGCCGTATCGTAGTTTAGAACTAATTCAAAGCTTTCTTAGGATTCTCTTTTGCTGCTGTCCATAGGCTATATCAATTCTTCACTCTGGCCACAATGCCATGTTAGTGAAGGAAACCATGGTGCCTTCAGCAGTTTCAGATAGCTCTAAATTATGTGTAAGTATCTAATTTCTTAATGGTATTTCTCCTTTAATGTTACTGAGTGCATAGGTTTGAATTACTCATTTAGGGTTTTTTAGGGGGGTAAATATAATTTCTAAATTACTAACCCTGTTTGGGCAGTAAACATTCAGACTATCAAGGATTAAGCAATTAGAAAAAAACACTTGTGTTCTTTTCTCCACAATTTACTTGAATTTATAAACCCTTGCAAACTTCAGCTACTTTTAATGATCTGTCTGCTTTAGCATTACCATGAAACGTTTAACACTTCAACTTTGCATTCTTCAGGATGTGACCTTTAGCTTTCTCTGGAAATGCTAAGACAAGAATTAATTCTGCTTCTCCAACAAGATCAAATTTCTCTGTCACCAGCATCCTACTTTTGTTTCATAATGGTCCTGTTAATGTCTTTCTTGACAGTTTGCTTAGCTCCATACAAAATTTCAAGGTGTAGATGAGTAGACATGGGGACAACTCCATGTATGCATTCAGGTCTAAAAGTATGAGGCACACTGAGTAACCCATGGTTACCAGCTTTTACACACGTCTGCTGTTCCTACAAAGGCAACACACCTCTGTTGTGTGGTATGCATTATCATCTGGGTATGTGCTACTAAGCAGGAAACAATGATTCTGATCAGCCATTTCTGCAATGCCCCTTGTCTAGTGTCTGGAATTTTTTTCATCTACATTTTTCCCATTACCTGGGGATTTTCACCCTCACATCTTGCTTTTCAACTATATGAAAGGAACAGTGCCAATATTCAACTAAATCTGACCACAATTTATGGTTTGAATATCTCCCTTATTCCTTGCATTAAAATTAATGGGGCCAGGACCTAGTTAATGCTACAAGTAAAAAATGGAGACATTACACATGTCTTCTTTAATGTCTCAGTTAATGAAAGTGACTGTTGTTGTTATAAAATTCACTTCATGGTTACTAAATTCAGCTAATAATTTGCTTTATATATTATATCCTGATACAAAAACATCCCTAAAAATATACATTTTTCAAGCTTTCCTTGCTCCTTTGTTCATTGTTTACATATCAATTTCCCAGAACGATAATAGTTGACCAGGTGAAAATAAAAAAATGACCCTGTATCTGTATCATAGAATTTAAGGGTTGGAATGGACCTTACAGATCATCTAGTCCCAACCCCCTGCCCTGGGCAGGGACACCTCCTCACTAGATCAGGTTGCCCAAGGTCTCATCCAGCCTGGCCTTGAACACTGCCAGGGTTGGGGCAGCCACCAATTCCCTAGGCAACCTGTTCCAGTGTCTCACCACCCTCACAGTAAAAACCTTTTTTTCTAATATCTAACCAAAACTTCCCCTCCTTCAGTTTGAACCCATTACCCCTTGTCCTATCATTGCAGTTCCTAACACAGAGTTCCTCTCCTGCTCCCTTGTAGGCCCTTCAGACATTGTAAAGTTGCTATGAGGTCTCCATGCAGTGGAGATAAGTATTCTTAAAGAAAATACAGTTTAAAAAAAGGATTCCTTGGAACTTCTCCCTTATGCCACTTATCCCTTTTTCTTCTCTCCAGAATCATCCTTTAATCCTACTTTTACATTATCCTGAAATAAAAGCCTCAAAAGTTGCTGTAATATGGGAAAGTGTCAGCTCTAATAACACATCTGCTTGAGATACACTAGTATTTCTTCTTCTTCAGAGGAATATAATCTAGTCTTTTATTAATAATACAAGTTATCTTCAGAAGGAGATGCTAAGGAGACCTGAACTTCCTTCTCAGTTCTGAATTCACTCGGTTAAAAAAGGTAAATTTCAGGATTATGTCTGTCATCTACTTCCCTACAATATCATCTACCACTGGATTTGCCTCTCCTCATCATTATATAAATTTTATGGATTTTATTCATGCATTATTCCTATGGCCTGGCCTGATTCATTTGTAGTTTTTGGTGTAATACTAAGGTTTTCTTGCACAGATTCTTTAAGAATCTCAGGGGTTTACAGTTCCTGGATGACTGATGAAGCTGTCAGGCCTAGATATTTTTAAAGATATTGAGTGTCTAAATATTTAGCTGGACTAGTATTTCAGTTGTGTCTAGGTGCCTAACTCATTGATTTCAGTGTACTTTCAAAGGTTCATGCAGTGATATATTATTGGACATTTAAGCGTCTTTCAAAACTCTTTCTCCTGAAAGCTGGAATCTTGGAGCTTGCTAAGGCATTTCAGAAATTTCTACCAATTCTCTTTGGTTTAATGAGAAATCATTCCACAGTAAAACTGTTTTTTTGTTTACCTCTGTCAAGGAACCAACTAATTACCATTTCTTATAAAAAATTGTTGCTGATTCTATACAACTTTAAGTCAAGTTTAACCTAAAAAATTTCCTCTTCAATTCATTTAGCTTCTCCAAAATAAAAAGAAGAAAATTATACATTAAAATAAAGATGCAACAAGCCCCATGAACCAGAAGAGTAAGGGCCGCAGCTCTGCTCTATTTGTTTCCAGCTCCAGCAGGAACACAGAAATTATATCATGTTGTTAGGCTGGTTTGCAGTCTGCTGACTCCAGTATGCTTTTATGTTGTTTAAGCATCTGCACAAGAAATGTGCTCCTGCTTCAAGCTCAAATCATCAGGAAACCAAAGGAAGAAGCTGCAGCTTCTCATCATGTCCTTTCTTCCCCACTTCTGCCAGGTGGCTGGTTCTGTTCTGCTCCTTCCAGGGGTTTCTCTCTCTTTCCTGTGCTGCCAACTGCTAATTGATGCCCCTTGCAGCATTTTTCCCAGCTTCTGCTCCTCTCTCGTCCCTGGTCTCCAACGTTGATCCTGTGGCCCCTTTCTGCCTGTCACCTGAAGCATCCAGACAGCTCTGATCCAAGGAGTGCTGCATGCTTCTCCTCCTCTCCTCACCCCAGGGCTCTCTTCTTCAACAGTGCATATTCTCTTTTCCATATCTTTTCTTGCTTTGAGCTCAGTCACTGTTAATCCCCACGACTGCACCCACCACTTCTTTCCAGCTGGCAAGGAATTTCTCCCTCTCTTCATCTGTTCTTATTCCATTCCCAAAAGACACAGATGGAGCTTGAAAGTGATAATTCAATCCACATGTCCAACAGAGGAAGGTAAACTAATAGCCAATGCTCCTCAATATGTTTTTGAAAATCACAGTACTTTGGGCTTTGAGTACCCTGAATATAGCCACAGTTCATCCCAGAAGCTTGCAGAAACCTATTAGATGACCCAGGAAGACCAAGGTATCATTTTTTCCCAAAGATGCAGAAACAAAATATAGCACTTTCAACTGCAATGCCTAATTGTGAACATTCAAAGCATTAAATATTTTGACAGCTGGAGGAGAAAACATGTCCTGGAAATGTCCAGGATTGTTATTCATAAAGTGATGTAATGAGTAGAAAATCTAGTTACTTTAATATATAAAAAAGTGAAACCTTGCATTTCCTAACAGAACCCAAGTAACATTTTCCCTTGGAAAAGAATTAGGGAAAGCAAAAGAAATCCTTTCTAGATGGTGATTATGTAAGGACAAACTCTCTGATAGTCTCTCTGCTAGGCTGAGCTGAATAACACTTGAGCCAGGCAAGACCTTCCCTGACTTTATGGATCTTTGGATGAGGCTCTTAACCATATAGAAAAGGTAGCTTGACATTTGCATGCAATAAATTACCCACTCTTGACTTTATGCTGTTCCAATCTTAAGGAATGTCCCTTACACACACACACAAAGTGCTTGCACTGGCTGCTAGCACAAAGATGTTGGTCTGTATGGTCCTGCTTCCTCCTCCTCATTCCAACTAAAAAGGTAAATGAACAAGAACACAGGCCAGTTTTTATCCAGAAATGATCATGAGAAAAGGGAGTTAAACATTTGAAATACCTAGAAACTAATTTACTACATTCATCTCTCTAAGCAGAGTAAATAAAACACAACCCCACAAGAGAGAGAGTGTTTAAACTTTGAGCACCTCATGCTATCCCCTGACTTTACTTAACTGTGCTGCTTTACTGAGTGGAAAATCTAGTTACTTGAGTGTATAAGGAAAATGAAGACTTATATTTCATGACAGAATCTAAATAACATCTTATCTGTCCAAGTGAAAATCATGTCCATTACACTAGAATGGTTATGTACATCATCCTTCTAGTTTACATTGTTAGAGTGCTTTTACATCAAAGATGTCATTTTACCTTCCATCAGACATCTAGGGGTTTCTCGAGCAGCCTCTCTCTCCTCCCCCTCTGCCCTCACCTCTCTCTTTGTTTTACTACCAGGTACCAGGAAATTGTGGCTATGTTTTCTGTGCTGTTTTTCGCAGATTGGAGTAAAATATATTTATGACATGACTAAGTTCTTAATTTTAAATTGTATTTCTTTATTCAGAAGACTGTCCAAACTTAGAGCAGCAAGTGTATTATTAGAAGCAAGGTTTCACCAAAAAAAGCTTTAAATGGTGTCTTAAAGCTTTTTTAATGCAGTGTGTTGTCTTTGTGGCTCTGTAAATCACTAGCCTGTTAGAGGTCAAAAGATTATCATTTAGAGTAAGTTTTCATTCTTTATGAAGGAAACTGGTTAACCAAAGTTGTATAAATAAGGTGCCTGTCCTGAGACACAGATGACAAAATATGTCTTTGCTGTCAAACAAAGCAGAGATGCTAACATGAAGACAGGTTCTATTGTTTTCATGAGTTGTTCATGGACAGTAGCATTTTGTTTTCTATGGCAAATTGAGGTGGGAGGATCATATATATACTCAGTGCTCATAACTCTTAATCCAGAAAAATCAAGAGTTTACAGCACACTACCCACCGTGGTGAGGTACACAAAACAGGAAGCATTTCTCAGCATCAATAAACCCCACCCTACTCACTCAAAGTTTCCTTGGCTTATACATTTGACCTTGGGATAAGTGCAGCATTCCAGTAATGGGATTCAAGTATTTTTATCTTTCTATTTCTTTTTCCTAGGCTCAGTCTTCAATTGGTCATAACATAGGTTCATAGTAAAATTAACCAGCATCCCTGCAGAAATGTGTGTATGTATACATACATTTCAAAGAACTTGGTTGTGAAATATGAGTCTCAATTGTAAGGTATATAGCATTATTAATCTGCTTCTATGATAACCTCTAACAATTTGCAGTGCAGAATTCCAGATGCTTGTAATACTCCCTTTAAAACCCCAGAAAGGGGATAAATGTAAATGCCTGACTCCTTTGAGCATAGGCACATGAGTAGAAGGAACCGTTTCCTAGGCAAAACATTCAGCATTAGTTTGTATTTTTAGTCTTTTTTTCATCCGCTGGCGGCTTAATGCTGAAAGAAAGTTTTTGTTATCTGAGTTGATAGCTAACAGTCAAAGTTGTTCTCTTGTCTCTGTATCTTTCAGTGACTGGGAAACTGATTTATAACAATACATGGATGCACTGAATTAGAAAAGACAGTTTTAGAGCAGTGACATGTTTTTCTTCCTACAGTGCACTCTCCACTGAGATATGTCAAGCAGGCTGTAGGAGAGCTGTGTGTTCTCCTGCCCACTCTCTCTTCTTCTTCCTTCCTTTTCCCACTTGTCCTTTTGCCTCCTCTGATTGCGAACAGAGAACTGCTCTGCCAATCAGAGGACAAAGGAGAAGGGGCTAAGGTCTTGCTCCATGGTTAAAAAGGGCACAGCAGCTGGTGAGCTGAAATTCCAACTCCTGAATAAGAACTGCGCCCATCCGTTTGGTGACACAGACAGCTTTCACTGCTTTGCTGCTTCACAATTGATGGCCTTATCCAAATTTCACCCTAAAGCTGCTCTAAAAGGCTATAAAGACTTTGAACTTACACCCAAACTTGCTTTTACTTCTGAAATTTCCAGGAAAGATTGGATGAGTTCTCAGTGATACTTAGGCGTCCTAAACTGCTGTTTCAAAGACTGTTTCTTTAACAAAATGTCCATGTGCATTTAGAAGTGTCCCACCAGTTTTCCAGACTGAGGTAAGGTCACTTGCAAACTAGACTTTTTTGTGTCATTTTAATCATTTTATTTAATATATTTCAGAGATGATATTTAATCACACTAAACTGTGTATTTGGTTTGATTTACAAATCTAGGACTATCCCTTTCTTACACAGTTGTAGGGAAGGGATAGTTGTACTTCTATAGAAAAAGCACATCCTCTGTGACTTTGGATATTAAACACATTCCTGCCACTGAATTTTTCCTGGCTCTTGCACTATGTCCAGAGTGAAAAAGGAAATTTCTTCCATACTTCTATAAGCTTTTAAATCCCAAGAGTGGTGTATTACATCTTTCTAGCCTGAATTTCTTTTATTTTTGCTAAACAGAAAAGAAATAACAAGGAAAAAATCCTATAAGATGTCCCAATATGCATCTATCTGTAACAAGGTGAATCCAAACTGAATATAAACTGGCTGCTCTCTCTGGAAGTGTCCTTATGGAATACAGCTCGGTGTGCAAACAGCACACTTGCAGTGGTGTCCATACTTACATATATAGACACCTACATGCCATATGCAGAAGTTTGACATAGATAAAATGTTTACATTCAGGATAGATTTTTCACAGATGTCCACCTGACTGGATGAATGAACTCAGCCTGTCCACCTAGAGATAAGGGCACAAGAATGTCTGAGAAAATATCCCTTGAATCTGATCTGTCATTGAATTCACATCCTTTCATAACTCTTTTGGAACCATATCCTTTTACTGGGGACTAACATCTTTCTAGCCAATTTGTGAAATTGCAGAGCCAAAAAATAGGGGCAGTTTAGGTGAGGAAAGAGTATGCAGAGTTCTGAAATAACATATATATTCAGTTAAGCAACTGTGTCAGGGCTTTTCATTAATAAAACTAAAATGATCAGAATTATCAGGCCACTCAATGTAATGTGGGGGTTTTTTATATAATGAAACAAATTATTACTATTTTAATTAGTATTGACATTTGGGTTTATTTTCCAAAATAATGAATAGATTTCACCATAAAATTTCACTGAGAAGTTGTGTCATAAGGCAACTTAACACAAAGAGTTAAGATCATACTGATTTATTGAAGAAACTCCAATTTAATGCAACAACATCAAATGCAATCCATTCTAGCAATGTATTTCAAGTCCTGCTTTTTGTTCATACCAATTTATTTTTTCTTATTTTGTCATAAATGCTATCTCTTTTTTTTCCCCCTCTAGGGAGTAAAATAAATATCTTCAAATCCAGATGATGTTCTCCACTCCCTGTGCATTTCTCTCTGAGGAAATTATTGCTTTTTAATCTGCCATTCATCTCCTCCACATAGGAGCAAAGTGCATTTTCAGGTCAGATACTTTTCTTACAAATCAATAACGTGTCATTGGAAAGTTGAGTTTGGAAAGTTGAGTTTTAAAAGTAGAGTAAAAATATATGCCTGTGACTTTGGGTAAATGAGGTACTTACATTTGTATGATATTGAGAGACATCTGAATCCATCCTTCACCACCAGAACCTGCGTGGGCTCTTGGCTGGGCTGGGCAAGTGATGGGAGTGAAGCATTACTGAAGTCACGTTTTTGTCAAGGTGTGCTGGGTGTTTTTACTTCAGGCAACTTATTTCTTGAGGTTAAATATATCCATGTACATAGAGAAATTGGGTCATGCTCTATTAGGTTTTGCAAAAATATAACTATCAAAAAGTAGACTTTGTAAATGGCCATGGAAGTGCCACTGTGAGGTTGTGAGTACCTGGGCAGCATGAACAAGATTCAACTGTGTCGTGGGAGTGAGTTTTGAATCATAATGAAAATGTTTTCTTGGAATAGATCTGAAATATAAATCATTGATTTTTACAAAAGTAAAGCTTTTTTAAATTAAAGAATCTCCTTTGTAATTTTAGAAGGAATCAATTACTATAATTGAACTACAAATACTGAGCTGGTATTTAAGTAATAGGAATTTTCTCAAGTGGATCACTCCAAAGACAGATATCAGGCTGGCCAGGAAGGTATTGGGCTGCTGTAAGGATTTTTTCCTCTATGTAGTATAAGCTTTATGAAACACTTATCCATTGCCAGGTTTAACCATTGCATGGACTGAGATGGGAACTGGCTACTGCTGCTGAAGCATTAAATGTCCTTCATTTCTCCTGATGATTTGTACTTGTTTGGTTGCAGTCAGCTTGTGAGTCGCCTTGGCATTGAGTTTATTTCCCTACTTTGGCATTGGTTTCCATTTGGATCTTAACTTGCTCCACTTAAAGTTGATTTCTGGATTTGCTGCTGCTCTTAAATCTAGTGATTTGGGAGTTGTTTAATGATATATATATTTTAAAACCACAGAATTATCAAGTCTGGGGTTTTTTTATGTTGGTTCTGACAACATCATCTGATCAAAATTAGACTCCATAATAAAACATTTAAGCAACTGTATTTCTGTGAATATCTTAACTTCATGACTTTACTCATGCTTCCTGACATAAGCACCTGAAATATTTCCCACTAGAAAGACAGATTTTATTTGTAAGTATATAGTATATATGTATCCAAATACTGTATGCATATATACATGCATACTTATAGACACATTTCCCCAGTCAAATGTAAGATGAAACTTGAGATATTCTCCTTTATTTGATTCATATGTAAATTTATTTTTATGTAATGTCCTTAGTTCAAGACTGAGGGGGTTTCTTCCTCTTGGGGTAGTAATTATTCTTGCTTTAAATACGCAGTGTGTATATTTGATTCAAAGTGCACCAGGATTTCATGGTTTTATAATGTTAGGAAAAAGCACATATAATAACATCCATATATGATAATGTTATTGTGTTTTGAAAATTGATTTTACAGTAGATTGACTGTCCTACAAAATACTAATGATGAGATGTCAGAGAAGAGCTCTCTTTTCCCCTCTTCTCTCTCACTGTTTGTCTTTACACACAATGACAAACCTAATAACCTCCAGGGCTCTCATCTCCATTAAACTAATTTCACAATTCTTCCATTGATTTCCATTGGAATATCTATTAAAAAGAAAAAAGAAGTAACCATTTCTCTGTTGTGTTTTTGGGGCACCACAAATTAAACCTAGTAACAGAAATCAGGGCTAGTAAGTTTTGAAAGGAAATAACTCTGAAGTATCCTTCTAATTTCATCACTGTGTGAATCCAAAGATTATGGCTATACCTCAGTTGAGAACAGAGGTTGCGCATTTTGATCTCATTTCCACATGGTAGGGCTTGCACAGGTTCAAGGGGTTTTTTCCTTTTTTATTTCTGTAAAAAGACATATTCTTTCAGGTGAGTTATTGCTGTTATAGTGCCAACATCTCTTTTGTCTTCAAGGAAAAAAATGAATTTATAAAAAAGGGAGATCTGTTCAGTTGCGCTTGTTTATGGCAAAAGAGACGTGAATGTGGCCCACATCAGCAGTCATACAGTGAAAGAGATTTTATCTCCTTCTTTTAATCCTGTTAAAAGGAGAGACCTGGGCTGCTCCTTGTGACAGCAGAATTTGGCCTAGGAGCAGATATTTTGGCAGGTGGACCTTAGAGGCAATCAGGTCAGTTAATATATACAATCCAGGTAAACCAGAAACACATTAGCTCCTTCTGCAGCCACCAGGCTTTTCATTTTACTGCAATTAACATAAGGGTAAGAGTTGGCCCTTTACATCCACCAAAGGCAGAGAGACTCCAGTGAGCACTCTAACTGGCACAAGCAACGTAAACCATCCCCAGCCATCAGGCACTAATGAACTGAAATGAAGCTTGAGGTGTAGCTTTGAGGATAACATCTTCTCAAAGTACTTGTTATGGATCATAACCATGCTGGATTACCAACAGATCTACTGCTTTTTGTGCTTGAATGCTGTTTGATCTGGGTGGATATCAGAAAGAGAATATGAACGGAACTTAGTTAAGAGGATCTATAAACTATAACTTCTGAAGCTAAACTCTGGAAATATTATTGGCTGCAGATATGAGACATCCATATGATCTAGCAGTTTCCTATAAACTTGATCTGGATTCAGTGATATGCACTTTGGCTGAAATGAAACCATTAATTCATCAGTGCATGTAGATATGTGAGTCAACAGACTTCATCCTTCTCATGCTGAGATCAACAGTTTGGAGTTTATCTTCATTAGCTGTAAATGAAAGCTGGTGTTAAAATCAGCTTAAGAAAGAGTTCTTTGACATCCCTAAACGGGCTGATGTTATTCCTAATGAGAAATAATAATTGTTTAAGAAAAAGCTTTGCACAGCTGAAAAAGAAAGCACTCTGGTCTGCTTTTCACACCGCAGCAGGGGGAATACATGTTGTTGGCTTTCATAGCCCACATGGCAGGTTGCATACTCACAGAATCACAGTATATCTGGAGTTGGAAGGGACCCAAAAGGGTCAAGGCCCTACACAGGACACCCCCAGGAATAACTCCATGTGCCTGAGAGCATTGCCCAAATGCTTCTTTAACTCTGTCAGGCTTAGTGCTGTGACCACTGCCCTGGGGAGCCTTTCCAGTGCCCAAACACCCTCTGGGTGAAGAACCTTTTTCTAATATCTAACCTGCTAAGCCGCTCTTGACACAGCTTCACGCCATGCCCTCAGGGCCTATCAGGGGTCGCCAGAAAGAAGAGATCAGTGCCTGCCCCTCCACTTCCTCTCTTGAGGGAGCTGTATACAGCAATGAGGTCTCCACTCAGTCTCCTGTTCTCCAAGCCCAACAGACCAAGTGACCTCAACCACTCCTGGTATGGCTATATATATTACTTAACTGGTTTAAAACCAGTGCAGGTGTTCTGTCTAAAGTGATCATAAACCAAAGTTAACAACAAAAAACATCAAACTTGTCAAAACGTTGAGGTTTTCTTAATATGTGCTTGTACATTAATCACTTGGTTTTACAGTTTTTAGAATTCAGGTGACAAATTCTGATGGATTTTTATTGTTAACTATTGAACCATTTCTTTACTAAGGTACTAAAAGTAATATTTTAACTATGCTATAGAAGTTATATAAAAATATATTAAAAATCAGTGTTTAAACAGCACAGGAGGGCTAAAAGAACAGTCCCTAGCAACAATGCTAAACACTGTAATGGAGCTTAACTTGTGTAGTATTTAATCCTGATAGCAATACAGTGAGTTCACTTAGAAGCTATCATATATTTTTATCAATTTTCCTTTTATCTTTAATGAAAATTATCCATATGTCATATTGTCTGTGCTAGATTTGTTCTGCATTTCCTTAGTAGCTTCATTTTGTGATAGAAGTCTGTAGAAGGATAATACAAAAGATCAATATCTTAATAACATGGGTGTCCTAAGAAAAGGCATCCATGAACCACAATTATAAATACTTGAAATTGCAAAGGCAGTTTGAGACACATTGAAAAGCATTTTTACTGCACTTATTTCTCTAAAAATATATTCACATAAATACATATATATATGTATAACTCTGACAACTTATTTAAATGAAAATTCCACACAGCTATATTTGGAAAGAAAATATGTCAGTTTATTCTTTAAGTTCCAGTCACTATAGTATTACTATTTACTGGCTTAGTGAATTTATGAAAAAGAAATGCCAGCTGCCTCACTACATCATACTGAAGTATTCCAGGATCTGACACAGATGTTTTGGGGAAGGGAAAGCCCATGGGTGCACCCATATTTACATAGCCTAGTGAGAGAATGCATTCCAGTAAGTTAAGGTTATTTTGGAATAATCTTGAATATTTACTTTAATTGACATCTAACTGAAACAAAAAATCTTTCTGACTGAGGAAAACTTTATTCAAATTGTGCCAGCAAAACACAGCACATCCTTTTGCTATATACACTTTCTGGGAAAGCCCATGGGTGCACCCATATTTACATAGCCTAGTGAGAGAATGCATTCCAGTAAGTTAAGGTTATTTTGGAATAATCTTGAATATTTACTTTAATTGACATCTAACTGAAACAAAAAATCTTTCTGACTGAGGAAAACTTTATTCAAATTGTGCCAGCAAAACACAGCACATCCTTTTGCTATATACACTTTCTATCTTTTTGCAGGCCATAGAGATGTTAAATTTAGTAATAGGAAAGCAACAGAGGTCTTTCATTTGAACTAATGGGTTTCTAATGAATTTTGTGAATGCTAATATGTCCACAATACATTTCATACGGTTGAGACATAATGCACTACTTTTAAAATGGGCCAGCGTAAATTAACTTTGAAGGGTGTCCGTGCTGGTCTTTCACCCATTAATTGCATGATGTGAACCCCCACAGCAGCTGATTTCAGAGTTCACCCCGGCTGATTCTTGCTGGTGGAAATTTGCCAAAACGATTACATCAACTTCCAACAAACCACATGTGCATGACAACAGTCAGCAAACAATTACTTAAAACCCTATAATATAATTTGTACTTTGACATAATAGACTCTTCTTTCAGGGTTTGTGATTTCCATGACAAAGCCAGGGGAATTGGGACAGTTCTGCAAACAAGTGTAGGTTCTGGACATCATCAGTGGGGGAGATGGCCTTGTCCCTCTGCTCCTCAGTGCTCCAGGCTTGCACAATTTCTGTACTGCCTGGAACCTGGGATTAAAACTGTAACAGTAATCATTTTGGAAAACTCATTAAAAAACCCCCATTTATTTCTTTTTAGCCCTGAGCAATGCCAATGCCCAGCTTATATTTTCTCTAACAAGACAGGGAGGGGAGTGAGGAAAATAAACCTCTAGTAATGATTTATGGAAACAATAACACTTCCTTGAGTTTTAAAAACATCTGAAAGCAAATGTCATGCCCCTGCCTCCTCCTCAGCTCTCTGTGATGTTTTCCACCCTCCTGTGTTACAAAGACCTAGTAAAGCCTGAGTCTCAGGAAAGACATGTTGTGGTAAAAGTATTTCTGCTTTAATCTAATATTCTTCAGTAAGGTCACAAATCGCTAGCTATGCAACATTCAGAAACTGCAAGATTATCACAGATTCAGGCCTTGAAGCCCTTCTGCTTTCTTTGTTCAGAGACAGAGATCCTTGACGTATATTCAAGAGATAGATCGGTTTAAATTCTCTCCCTCTTTCTCCTTCCCCTCCTCACTGCTTTTAGCTGAGTGATTTATTTGAAAAATGTGTGACTTCTCTAATCTTCCATTTATGGGCTAAGGTTCTTTGTAGCAATAAAAGGACATAAGGCCAGCAAGGAGGAATTATGCAGTATCTATTGTAAGGAAATGTAAAATAATTGCAGTTTTATGTGGGGTGAGGACACTTAGAGGAATGTGAAGTCTTTATCTGCAGATATGGGTTAACATTTTGTTTAGACTGTGGCTGCCAGAGGAAGATGTCAGTAAACTCCTACTTTTCATGGTTCTGTAAGGAGCAAAAATTTTACTTTTTGGTCAGGTTTCCAAATTAACTCAAAGGTAGGAAATGGACTTTTTCTATACATAACGAAAAAACACCCAACAAAACCTGGAAAGTTTGTCAGAACTTAGCAAGTGGTTAGGGATATAGAAGGGCAATAGTAACATTGTGTAATATCTCCTGAATCATGGAAAAAGGTTATAAGCTACTTACAGAAAGCATACAGTAGCAGACATCCATAGAATGTGGTTTTCAGATATAAAATAATTTACACAGAAGGGAAAAGAGCAACTACTATGAATACTGACAGTTTATCACCAATGCTGTATACAAAGCTGTTGTTTTTAGGCTGTTCATAGCTATTATCTCAATTTGCTCTTCCTTCCCTGAGTGTTCCTCTGTGTGATCTGTTTTCACAGCCCCTTGGCCCGGACTTGGAAGCAGAGGAACCCGTAGGTTCAGATGAATGATAATGAGCATTGTCAGAGAGACAGGAAAATTGAGTCCTTGCTCTGGCTGCCTGGCCAAGAGCTGCAGGAGCTAATTGTGTCAATGGTAATGAGACCGAGCAGGCAGCAGATGCTCACGTGCCTTTACAATCCAAATCCCACCAACAAATTCCTCCCACAGAAACTCTGAGGGACGTCTTGGCACCCTGGAGATGGTGATAGACCCGGTCTCAGCCACATGCCACCTGCTAGAGCCATTGTTAGAAAAAGAAGGAGGGGAAAAAAAAGCCTATTATGATAACAAAGTTGTTTGCTGTCTCTTGCAATGACTTTATGACACCAGTTTTACCATACTGCAGCTACTGAAAAAAAAAAGAAGAGAGAAAAAAAAGAGAAACATCTGATCCTTTAAGGAGAAACATTTTTATTGAGCACTGTTAACAACTTACTTGGGAAGCCGGATGTGCAGTATATGTTACATATTCTGCTGATAAACCATGCCTGCCTTTTTCCCATTACAGCTCCTACTGTGCCTGCTTCCTACAGCAGGTTTAAATTTCCACATGTTCTCCCACTACATTGAAGCAGAGAGCATTTTTTTTCCCCACAAAATACATGAAGAAAAATAATGCCGATACCCATATGGAGTACTGTACAAATATTTACTGTAAAATAAAATAAACAACATATTTGTTCCTTATTCACAAAGCAGGCTGGGTGATAGATTCTGCCTGAGGTTTTGAAGAGAGAAAGGCCATTAAGGGTCCCTTAAAGACAGTCCTTTATAACACAAGCTTGCTAAATACTGCAGTAGAGAGAGGTTCAGATCATTCCAGGAAATGTTTGCTCAAGAGCATCTATTTCTGGAGAAATCTGATGAAATGTCCTTTCTTACCACAAGACTTTGTGTCCAGATTTGCACTCCTGTAGGGCTTGCACTCTTCCAGATATTTTTAACTAAGTCTGAAGCCATTCAAAATCTTTCTGTGGATTAGGTTGGTTCCCATCAGCTTCAGGGTCAGAATCATAGAAGCATAGAATCATTAAGGATGGAAAAGACCTCTGAGATCACCAAGTCCAACAACTAACTTAACACTGTCAGGTCCACCAACACCATATATACAATGAAGACAAAAGTGTCTTAAAAACTCTGAAGTTACATCTGTTCTACCATGGCTGCACACAGCTGAACTCTGGCTCTGCTGAAGATGATGGACCTTTTTCCTTCTCAAGAGTCCAACATACTTGGACCACATTAGTCTTGCTGGCAGTAGGTACACATGAGTGGATCTGGATCATTTGACTTAGGCTGTCAGTGGAAGATTGAACACGTCCTTTGTCTGGTCTAAAGACACTTGAAACAACAATTATGCTCCTTTTTTAAACTCCCAGGAGTGATGGAGAAAGTTATATTTCCATGAAAAGCTTGGGTTGAGCCAGTAATTTGACACACTATGTATTGCAGACCTGACTAAATTCGCATCTACACCAAACCTCAAATCATTTCTTTACAGAAACCCCTTACTGCAAAGAAACAAAGTATCTCAAATGCAGTTGCTCCTTCTTCTCTGTATAAAGAGTGGCCTTGAAAATATCATCTCATGCTAGATAGTGGGTTGCAGGGTACAAGAATGAGATATTTGTCAAAGCAGAATAGCAGCCGTGTAAGGCACAGAAAGCCTTTCAAATTTATTCATGTAAAGTATTTCAAATTCCAGTGCATGCAGTATATGAATTTGTTAACATCTGGAATAAAAACAGATGTTGGAAATCCAGTGCCAGCACACCACTGTGTAAGACCAATAAGTGTACCTCGGGCAAACATCATAGATCTTGCTAGTGCTTTCCCTGTGGGGAAAAAGAGGTCTGGGGTGTCTGACTGCAGTGGTGACCACTCCAGCCTCACAGTGGCTGCATCATTAAATGTCAGGAGGTGAGAGATCATCTTTGTTCCTCGAGTTCCACTTTGCATGAACCAAAGATTATAGCCACCATTCTCTGAAGCATGTGGCTCTCTTTGTATTATTTGAGTTTCAGTCGTAGGGATGATGAAAAAGTGACACATTAGGAAATGGGCTGTTATATCTGTTGTACACAATGGGACCTACATTTGAGTTTGGGTGGCTTTGTGAGAAAGTGGAATGGGGCCACACACTGTTACCTTTGCTGGCTTAGATGTGGTGGGAAAGAAATGTGTCACAGTCCTGACTGGTGCCTTTTATCCCAAACATACATAATACTCAAAACCTCATCTTGCAATATACATACCAAGCATGTATATTGCTCTTAAAGGCAGTTTTGGGTAAACAGCTATCATTTAGAGACATTCTACTTCATGCTTTACAAGGCAATAACTAAACAAACTGACAAATGCATTAGTGATCAAACAATGGATTTCCTTTATATACTGTGCCATATTAACTAATCCTCAAAATAATTCAAAAGCATCCGCTGATATATTCAGGCATTTGTTTAAAATAGAGATCCAGTAAACTCTAAGTATCAAGCATTTTTCTCTTCTGCACTTGGTAAAACTTTGAGAGATAAATGTTTTATTGGTGCAGAAAAGAGACTGAATATCTAGGTACAGTACTTGCCATGCACAGAACTTAGAAGGGTTTAACTCACAATTTATATATACAATGCTGCATTGCAAAACCACCATGGAAATTTACTCATGTAGCAGAAAATCTGATCCCCTGCCCTTTTCTACAATGATTGATGATAACGTAAAATCTGATTTTGAACTCACATTTCAAAAATCTGTCCCACCCATCAGCAGGTGTTTAGAGTTTTGTAGTTTGATGTATTTTAATGAACGATCAGATGCTTTTTTAAGCATGTTGAGAAAGTGAAAATTATAGATCAGGGCTCCTAACTAAATTTCTCTGTTTATTCCTTTTTCTGGGTACCTGGGCTTTGACTGGACATTTGTTGGGGCAGGAATATAATTTTTCCTGATACAGCCATTACCTTTACCAAATATTTTCCAGATGTCTCCAAGGTGACAAAGTGGCCTTTGAGATTGCTCATGTTGGACACCACATAGAAGGAGCAGTGCTCTGA
>NW_008688612.1:49659-50675 GCF_000695815.1 Acanthisitta chloris | reverse complement strand
GCAGGAAGTACTGTAAGTTATAGCATATGTGTCAAGGTATAGATTTTGTGGAGGTCAGGATTGATAACATCAAGTGGATTTTTGTTATTCTGATTTTTCTGCCAGGATCCCTGATGGCATTTTAAACTTCCTTTTCATGTGAATTAGGCAACTGATATGCAATCCAGATACATTGTTTAATAAACCCTACCTAATGTATTTGGGTTTAATTAAGAAGACTCTGAGGCAAAGGTCATATTTTTGCTAGTCAAATGGTCTATTCTGCCTTTAATATATCTTAAAGTAATTCAGCCTCTGATGTCCTTCAGTTCTGAAAAGAAATTGGGTATAAGTATGACTGATGAGATAGTTAGTAGATTGGACAAATACAGCATTAATTTGTGGTGAGTTCTATAATATGGATGTCTATGCAAAAAATCAGACTGAAATGTCAACCTCCTTTCACCCACTCCAAGGAACAGTATTACATTGACCTTTGATCAGCTTATTTGTGGGCCCAAGAGTGAGTATAAAATAGCAGCACTCAGTTGCCTACAAGGATACTCCTCACTCAATTTGGACTCATGCTGCAACAAATGGAAATGTAAAGTACAAAGGCCAGGGAGAGATCTTTCTTTAGTTTTACTTTGGGAAACAAGCTTGTTGAAGAGAGATGGAGGGAGAAAGAGGGAGGGAGCAAGAAAGAGAAGCAGAGGGAGAGAGGGAAGAGGGGGAGAGGAAGCTCCCCAGTTTTGTTGTTCATTGTGATGGAAATGTTCTTTGAAAATACACTTCTGACTTAGGAATACTTGCTTTTCACATTCATTGCACAGGTGTCAAATCAAATTTTATCTTGCCATGTCTTGTGCGCTGGAGCATAGCTCATATGACATTTTGTAACATAATGCAACATAAGGCAATAAATCATACTGAAAGTATGAAATAAAACCTAATTTTTGTGTATGTGTCTGCTAGGAGGGGAATGAACCAAATGGCACTGTGCTAATTTCATTGTGCTTCTATCATTGTTAAGAAAA
>NW_008688612.1:9532-49646 GCF_000695815.1 Acanthisitta chloris | reverse complement strand
TCCTGCTGAGGGACTGTTTATCAAAATAGTTCTTCAAAGTAAAATTCTTTGTCACCTAAGTTTTGCATATATATACTGTGCACCTAGGGGATAGGAAACTTTTAGAAGAAAATATATGCTTCAGAGCTCAGTAAAACTCCTCAGAGAAACAAGACAGACTTTAAAGTATATCGACCACAGAAATAAGCCTACTTTCAGCTAAGTGAAAAATTAATTAATCTGCTGTGCAGCTGTGGTTTCTGAAGCAGTACTGTAGGCAAATGGAAGTGCAATCTGGAGTCAGTTTGTTTTTCTTCCTCAGGTACATCACTGGAGAATTGGAGTGCAACTTTTGGGAAGAACCTTGAGGTGAATAGCTCTGTATTAGGTGGAAATAACTGAGATTAATCTCCAGGAGGTCAGAGCACTGCACTCACGTGCCTAACAGCACTCAGAACACCACGCTCCCTAAGAAGTGTGTGCTGGCTGCATGTGGGATTCTCCCTTTTCTTTGTAAGAGAAGTCTGCCATGTCAAAGGTGGACTGCAGTTAAAGAGACTTTCAGATAAACCCTTTCACTGGATGGTGGAGGAATCAACCTCAGGAGTGTTGCAATTGCTCCTAAGCATCACTTCTGGAAGCACCACATGCTTAAATATTCTCTCATCTAAGCAAACAACTTTCAGATATGTTCCTCCTCACTTGCAGGTTCAAGTGAATGTCAGATGGAAAAAAAATTAGAAAACAAAGACTTTTATCATTACTTTAGTTCAGAATTCAGATAAGCACTATTTCCCAATGACATTTTGTCATCATTAAAAGTGTAAATGGTCAGTTGCAAGACAATGTGGACTTAAGTGATAATATGACATATAACCTGACTGGTGAAGTTGTAAAATAAAAAAAATAAATTCAAAAAGGGGAAAAAATAAAAAAAGAGAAAATAGGTGCTGTAATTCCTATCTGTAAGTATGCTGCTCTCTATTAATGTACAGAATGTGCTTGTGAGAAAGATGGATGTGATGAAGTGGAATTACTATTTGGAAAGTGATAAAAATTGCATAAAGCAAGTTCTGCATATCTAAGTGTACTAAACAGTTCCTTGGAAGAACTCATTATCATTTAAGAGTATATATAATAGTTTTGAAGCAGGGAAATTATTTTTACTATGAATTATTCATCTCCTGTTCTTATCATGTAAAGGGGCAGTGACTCCTTTTATCAACAAAATACTTTTTAGTGACACTAAGAACAGTATTTAATTGAACCTCTTTCCCCAATTATTGTCAGAAAAGAGTTTACACTGGTGTTTTGGAAAAATGTTTTAGCAAGATTTATCAGAGCTGCAAAAAAAGCTGTCCATGAACTAATGGAATTATATTATCTTTGAATTCTCTCCACCAGAACTTAGAATGGCCACTAATTCCTTTCTTTGCTCTTTTGGTGTTTGCAAAGGGGTTCACTAAAGCCTGAATTGATATAATTATTGGCTTGGATTGTTAGAGATTTAGGCCAGATGGCTATGGGTTTCTAAAGTCCCAGTTGCTTGTGTTAGCTTTTCTAGTTTGCCTATAGGGTTTGGGGATCAGCAATTTGAAAGGGCTGCAAACTTGTAAAACAGTATTATTCGTGGGGGCAGAATGTTCATCAGCGTGACCCAGTACTAAATACATTCATTATGGGCATTTCTATTCTGCACAATTTGCCACACGGTGCTGGTTTGTGAAAAAAAAAAAAAACAAAAGAAAAAAAGAAAAAAAAGAGAGAGACTGGCTTATAAAATGCTTTTGAATGCCTAAAAAGAAGGAGAGTTCACACTGAGCCTCCTCTGCTTTCTTTTTCAGCAAAAACCTTCTTAGTGACTTTGGCTGAGCTCTGCTGAGAGTAAGTAAATTGAGAAAATCAGAGATTTACTCTTTACATTTTTGGATATGGTGGGGGAGGGGAATATAAGAGAGGGAAGAGAGGAATAAAAGAATGATAGTATGGTTGTGGGCAACACCAATAAACAAATGGACAAAGTTAGCAGAAAAGCTATGAAAAACATAGCAAAGACTGTGGCTAAAATGCTAAAAGCATATGTAAAAAGAGGAAGTAGAAGTCACATAAATAGATACATTGAAAATGTGAAGAATGTATCAGCTTCCATGTCCTGGATCAGCCTGAAGCTCATGTGAGGCTCACACAAAATACATGCTACACTCAATTGTAAGATTATTTTTCATGTGCAAATGTGTGGGAGCGTAAATAGTTTGCAGCAACAGCAGAGAGAGGAGAAATCTGTCACTTCCCAAACAGTCTGTCTTGTGGCTTCTTTTCCTTTAAAACACTTGGCATGTAGAAGGTATGCTTAGCACAGACTATTACGGTGAAGCATGAAGTGCTGTTTCAAACAGGATGAAAAAGATCATCTGAAAAAGCACTGGAACAGCAAATAAAAAAGCCCAGAGACAATCGCACACAGGAACACGCAGAGGAACCAAGCTCAGGCAGAGGCAGCTGCGCTGAGGGCAGAGATGCTGCAAGAGGCAGCCGGGGAAGGACCTGAGTGTGCAAAATGTTCCTGACTCGGGCAGGAGGAGGGAGAGGTTTGGAGGGCTGGAGGAGATCCCGCCGGGCTCCGGGCAGGAGCACAGATGTTGAGGACATGCAGCTAGTAGGTAAATAAGCAGCAAGAAGCTGCTCTTGCGGCACGGCCAGAAAGACATCACCCCCAGCTCCTTTACTAAGCAAACCCACTGAAAAGCTCCCAGCGAGTTAAACAAGGGGAACCTAAAACTATGTAAATGAGGAGCGCGATCGCATCGCTCGCGGCAGGAAGGGGAGGAATTAAACCCACAAACCCCCGCTTGAAACTGCCCTGAAAATTCGGGGGGTGGGGAGGAGAGGCGTCGATTTAAAGTTGCCCATTAGTCATTCGTGTGCCCCCACCCTCCAAGCTCGTTGGCGAGCAGGGGCTGTCGGAGGAGCCGCCCCGTCCCCCTCCCTCCCCGCGCCGCGCCGGGCTGATTGGCTGCACCGGGCAAAACCTTTGTCTGGGGACTTGGAGTGAAGTTGCGGAGGTTTTTAGGCTGGAGTCAGGCAGGGCGGGTGTTTAGTCCGGCGGAGAGGGAGGGCAGGACGGGCTGCGGCTCCATCCCGCTGGCTGCCGGCGCTCCCTGGATGCTGGAGGAGAAGAACACGCTGCCCCGGAGCATCTCAGCCTGGCAGAGGAGCGCGGAGTCAAATGAGAAAGCGTGGATTGCCTACAGATTGTATCTGGATGTCCTGGCACGGTGTGTATAAAAAAAAAGCAAAAAAGTTTTCTGATCTGTAAGATATTAATACTTGGCTGGCTAGAAAAGGCGTTCGCAAGTTGGAAAGGACCAGATGTGCGCTGGGTTTAAGGTACCGGAGGAAAGCGAAAGAATTGCTTTTTAACTTACTGGGAGAAATTAATTGTGAAAACTTACAAATGCTCCTAAGCGGCGGTAAAATGCACTTTCTGTTCGTTTTTGCACTGATGATAATATCTTTCAATGACGCTGTGCTGGGCAAGAATTTGAAATACAGGATTTATGAGGAGCAGAGGGTTGGATCAGTAATTGCAAGACTGTCGGAGGATGTTGCTGATGTTTTACTAAAAATGCCTAACCCTTCCTCGGTTCGTTTTCGAGCCATGCAGAGGGGGAATTCTCCCTTGCTTGTAGTCCGTGAGGATAATGGAGAAATCAGCATAGGAGCTAAAATTGATCGGGAACAACTCTGCCAGAAAAACTTAAACTGCTCCATAGAGTTTGATGTGATCACTCTGCCCACTGAACATCTGCAGCTTTTCCATGTTGAAGTTGAAGTGCTGGATATTAATGACAACTCTCCCCAGTTTTCCAGAGCTCTCATCCCTATTGAAATATCAGAGAGTGCAGCTGTAGGAACCCGGATCCCTTTGGACAGTGCTTTTGATCCAGATGTGGGAGACAACTCCCTTCACACTTATTCCCTTTCTCCTAATGATTATTTTAGCATTGAGGTGAAAGCCAGGACTGATGGTGCTAAATATGCAGAGCTGATTGTGGTTAGAGAGCTGGACCGGGAGTTAAAGTCAAGTTACGAACTCCAACTCACTGCCTCAGATAAAGGGGTGCCTCAAAGATCTGGATCATCCCTCCTGAAAATCAGCATTTCTGATTCCAATGACAACAGCCCTGTTTTCCAGCAGCAGTCATATATTATCCAACTCTTGGAAAACTCACCCATTGGGACTTTGCTTATAGACCTCAATGCTACTGATCCAGATGAGGGCGCCAATGGGAAAGTCGTGTACTCCTTTAGTAGTCATGTGTCTGCCAAAATTATAGAGACTTTTAAGATAGATTCAGAAAAAGGTCATCTGACCCTGCTAAAGCAAGTGGACTATGAAGTAACCAAATCCTATGAAATTGATGCTCAGGCTCAAGACATGGGGCCAAATTCTATTCCAGCTCACTGCAAAATTGTAATTAAAATTGTGGATGTGAATGACAACAGACCAGAAATTAACTTAAACCTGATGTCTACAGAGAGAGAAGAGGTAGCTTACATTTCTGAAGGGTCACCCCTGGACACCTTTGTTGCCCTGGTCAGAGTGCAAGACAAGGACTCTGGCGTGAATGGAGAGATAGTTTGTAAGCTCCATGGGCATGGCCACTTTAAACTTCAAAAGACTTATGAAAATAACTATTTAATCTTGACTAATGCCACTCTAGATAGGGAAAAGAGATCTGAATACAGCTTGACTGTAATAGCGGAGGACAAGGGAACGCCAAGTCTCTCCACAGTGAAACACTTTACTGTCCAAATCAGTGATGAAAATGACAACCCACCCCGCTTCCAGACAAACAGATATGAAGTTGTTATCTTGGAAAATAACTCTCCAGGAGCATACATCACTTCAGTCACAGCCACAGACCCAGATCTAGGTGACAACGGGCAGGTGACATACACTATTTTGGAGAACTCTATTTTGGGAAGTTCTATAACCACCTATGTGACCATCGATCCCTCCAATGGAGCAATCTATGCCCTGCGAACCTTTGATCATGAAGAAGTAAACCAAATTGCCTTTATGGTTCAAGCTAGGGATGGAGGGAGCCAGCAGCTTGTTAGCAATACCACGGTTGTACTAACCATCATTGATGAAAACGACAACGCTCCTGTCATTGTGGGGCCAGCACTACGCAACAGCACAGCAGAAATCTCAATTCCTAAAGATGCTGGAATTGGCTTTCTTGTCACCAGGATAAGGGCTACAGATAGAGATTCTGGTATGAACTCTGAACTCAGCTGCTCCATAGCACCTGACAAGGAAAACAGCATCTTTGTGATGGATCCCCAAACTTGTGACATCTCTATCAATGTGAGTGTTGAATCAGTTCCAGCAAGAACATGGGAATTTTCTGTGATAGTCCAGGATAAAGGCAGCCCTCAGCTCAGTACTAAAGCACTTCTGAAATGTACTGTTTTTGAGCATGTTTATTCATTTTCAAGCACAGAAGCAACTTTGATAAGCCAACCCTCCTTGGATGTCTCCATGATAACAATTATATCCTTAGGATCAATATGTGCTGTGTTGTTGGTCATTATGGTTATCTTTGCTACAAGATGTAATCGAGAGAAAAAGGACACCAGGTCCTACAACTGTCGCGTGGCGGAATCAACCTACCAGCACCACCCGAAGCGGCCTTCAAGACAGATCCACAAAGGGGACATTACATTAGTGCCAACGGTTAATGGCACTTTACCCATCAGATCTCACCACAGAGCTTCTCCATCATCATCCCCGACCCTGGAAAGGGGACAAATGAGCAGCCGGCAGAGCCACCACAGCCACCAATCACTGAACAGCCTGGTGACCATCTCTTCTAACCACGTGCCTGAAAATTTCTCACTGGAACTCACCCATGCTACACCAGCTGTCGAGGTAAGGTCCATACCTCATTTTTGCACATCCATTCATGCATACACTCACCTGGGAGCATACAGGTCCTCCTGCACACAACCTGTGACAGCAAGAGGCAACCAGATCAGCACCTAATGGAAATTTGTCACGAACTTCTCTTAGATGTCACAGATTTTCAGTTTTGCTCCAATATCAACTGATTCCATTACCCTAGATTAAAACTGTTATTAATAGCATTATTCTTTGGTTCATCCCTGCAAGGAAAAAACAGCGGAGTGGAACATATACAGCACTCTGCTCTGGTTTACTTCTCACTCTTTCTTCCTTGCCTTCCCTCCCCCTCTATACAGCCCCATTTAAGAAAGAGTGCCAGAGTATTTATATACAGAAACAATCCAGGAAATTCTTTCATTAATGGGGGTGAAGAACTAAAAGATTAAACACTGACACAGTTTGAGTACAGCTGTTGTAATAAATGATGATAATACCTCAAACTTTGAGACTCTCCATCTCAGGTTTTACTGCAGATGCTGTGTAATGGCTTAAATAAATGAGAGCTGTGTCCTGGTAACTCTTCACATGTAAAGCAATGACATTTTGTTTTGAATTAAGGTCCTGGAATGGTAAAGAATTGATTGTAATATATTAAAACAAAGCAAAACTCCACCTCTGTTTAATTACTTGTTTTACTTGTTAATGAATTAATTATTATGAGTTCAGAGGCTAATGAACAGCAGTGCATTTCCTCATTGTACAGAATCTTCAGATGTTTCCTGTGTCAGACATTCCACTACAAAATAGTCTGTCATACTGCATTATATATGTGCAGGATTTTGGTTTAATTACATTTTAAAGGAAAATACACAAATCCACAAATAAACCTGAGAAGCAAATTAGTGGTTTTACAACTAGGAACTTGATCATTCATTTCAAAGAGTCAGTCTTTTCACCTTTTCTTTAGCAGGTTTCTCAGCTTCTCTCGATGCTTCACCAGGGCCAGTATCAACCAAGGCCAAGTTTTCGAGGGAACAAGTATTCCAGAAGCTACAGGTAGGAATTGGGGCTGTTTTACTACATGTGAGTGCACATGGATCAGAAAATACAGACATGTATTTTAACATACTTGAGATAATGTAATTCACCATGATTCTCTTTACAGATATGCTCTACAAGATATGGATAAATTCAGCTTGAAAGACAGTGGCCGAGGTGATAGTGAAGCTGGAGACAGTGATTATGATTTGGGGAGAGAGTCTCCAATTGACAGACTTCTTGGAGAAGGATTCAGTGACCTTTTCCTTACAGATGGGAGAATTCCTGCAGGTAAGAGCACAATGGAAGCTGACCAGTTTATTTACAGTGCTGCCTGGCTGTCACTTTGATAAAACTACTACTGAGAAAGCAAAAATTCTTTAGCTTTCAAGTCCTGTGTTTCCTTCCTTTTTACTCTGCTTCATGATAAATACGGAGCTGAAGCCTTGACATGTCTACTAAAATGAAACCTCAGACACAACTGCAAATCTACAGAGCAATGCCTACATTTTTTCTGTTACTCACATAATGAGTAACAGAATCTGGCTCCAGATCCCCTCCCCAAAAGCACGATCCACTCCAAGTCCTTAGACTTTTAATGACTGGGTGGATGTTTTTTTGCAAAGCCAGGCAGTTGTGGTTTGTTAAAAATACACTTAACTATAATTTGGGAGATAGGTTTTCCACAGTGGGTTTGATCCATATGATACAAACTTCTGCCATTCAGAAATGGAGTGTGAAATTGGCCTAGAAATATGGATGGAGAAGAAAGAAAAGTATTTTTTTTCTCCACTGAAAAATGAACTTGAGTGGCCAGGGAAGGATCTACATCTTGCAAGCCAAACTTCTGGCAGAAAGAGCTTAAGAAGTACAGTTCAGGGGGAGAGGTCAGACAACAAAAAAATTGAAAAAGGGTGAATGGAAGTAGGATAAACATACACATACACATTCATCTGAATAAAATACCACTTGTCAATTTGTGCCCTGATATAAGTTGAATAAAAGGTCGTGGGAAATCATGCTAAGTACAGATAGAAGAATTTTGTAATTACTTTAGTAATTATACAGCTTTTGGTTGTACCCTAGATCTTGTTGTTACTTAGATCACATTTCGTTTTCTCTGTATAACCACAGGGCCAGATTATTTCAGTATGGTTCACCAAACAAAGAGTGTAACCTTAAAAAGTTTAGTAACATTTTATACATGGACGTACCTTGCTCTGTGGGATGGCACATGCATCTCCTAAAGTGACCCCCATGTACTGCCCAGAGCTGGAGAACAGGAGCTAGGGTGCTGCAGCTCCTTTCCTGGGCTGCCAGGGGAAACAGCAGTGAGGGGGTTGCATCTGACCTTGGTGTGTTTTACCCTGACAAACATGCTGTTACGCCAGGCAAGAGCAAACATCAAAAGTTCGATTTGTTCCTCTTACACATTTTAGCTTAAAAATTTTCCTTGTGTATTTTGCTTCAGAGTAGGTCTTGTATCACTCACCCAGGCATTCACCTACCTCCTCAAATGTGCTCGAAACTGGAGACCTTGAAAAGTTACTATGTTTTCAGAATCTTTAACCTAAATTTGGAGTCCTAATATATTTTTATCCTCGACCTCTCTAGCTGCTACTACTCATTCCTCTGCCAGCTAGCATGAGGCATGTCTCATTCTCTCCTGTGCTTAGCAAGGAGACAGGGAGGGATCTGCTGGAGCTCACAGTTGCCAGGGGAACTTCAGCTGCAATGGTGTTTGCACTGGCATCCAGCCCTGCTGCTTCCAAGGAAGGGCTGTCCCTTTCCAGTGGGCAGCTGGGAGCTGCCAGCAGGCAGGAATGGTTGTCCTCTTAGCTGGCTGAAATGCCCATGACCCCTTTTCAGCTCTTACAATTGCCTCTCTAAACAGGAAGCCAAAGCATAGGATTTCCAAAAATGCTTAGTGAACTGCGAGTGCAGACGGAATTGGTTTGGGCTATCACGACTGGCATTTAATCTCACCCAGATGTCCACTTGCTGGTATGCATGGCCTTAATCCACCAGATAAGTGTGCTGAACCTGTTCAGATGAGTCTTGAACTGATCTGCAATCCAAACACAAAAAAAAAAAAAAAAGAAAAGGAAAAGAACATTTCCTGGAGGTTTCCTGTTCTCCATTTTGAAAGGTTTCTGCATTGTCAGTCTGGACACAAGCAAAATGCTGTGGGAAAGTCCTTTCAGTTTGTCTCTTTAAGGATGAACTGTAAAGGAATGAAGCCAGTCCCTCAAAACTTTGCAAATAACATGATCAGAAGTTCAATAACTGTCCTTGAAAGACTTGTTTCTTTTTCTCCCTCTTCTTAAATCTTCATCAACAAGCTTTAAGTCCTAAAAAAAAGAAAAAAGAAAAAGAAAAGTTATTGTGCATTTGGACTTCTTTAATTTTCTTGCTGATTTATGGACAGACTGGGGCACCATTCAGTTATGTCAGAGTAGCTTCTGGTCTTATGTTCAGGAATATCAGAATTTTTTATTTTAGACCAAAACCATTCCTGATAACAGTAGTAACAAAACTCATACTAAGACAAACCTCATTACTAATGAAGTGCTAGACCACTGAAAGTATCTAATCCATTTAAAGGAGTCTTAAAGGGATCTTCTTAATTAGAAGTGTAATCCTCACCTTCTGGGATGACTTAAGAACTGGTCCAAGCACCAAGGTTCACTTAGATATCTTTCACCTTTTTAACTCTTAGGCATTTTCTGTAAAACATCATAAATGGGAACAAAACACTTGCAGGCATTTCAGTCACTCATATCAAAACTTCCTGGATCAGGAGCCCATTTGCAATAGCTTGTGCAATATCCAGACTGCAGCCTGAGCTTGTAATCTTGAAGAAATTCCTATCTTACGTGCAAGACACAGAGAAAGTTTATACTCATAGGAATGGAAAGGCCATTAGGAAAGCAAACCACATGATAGGATGTGTAAAGTGCAGAGATAAATAGCGCTGACAGTATGAAAGTAGGACTTTATCAATCATTGGTGCATCCTAAACTGAAATACTCTGTTCAGTTTTGCTTACACCACTGCAAAACAGACTTTTTGATAAACTGAGTGGATCCAGTGCCAGATGGGAAATGTGATGAGGGAGTAAGGAAACCTTGCAGAGCATGACTGCAAACATTTCTTATGTATTCAGTATATATAGAGAAAGAGCAAGAAACTTCGTTCTGTGTGGGATAATCTGACCATTAAGTGATTAGGGCAGAAGTTTCTTATGCTCAAAATATGCATAATGCAAAAAGTCTGTAATTTCTGAAAACTGTCTTTTGAAGTATATAGCTCCAAACCAAGTTAGTGGCCCCAGCACAACCTAGGTCTTCTCCAGCAGATCTGCCAGGCACACAGGCAGTGCTTGGCCTGAAAAGAGGCTTTGTGTCCTACAATCAGTTCCTTTTGGAGTAGAAAATTTGGCTTCTCTCCTGGCATATCCCTTTCTGCAGGTCTGTCAGATTGGGCTTTGCCTGTCTCTGCTTCCAGGGACAATTCACAGATCTCTCTGAGTGTTTTCAGAGGACTCCCACAGTGCCGCTCCATGGACCAGTTCAGACCAGCATAGCTCTCAGAGATGCAGTCACTTGCCTCATCTTATTGCTTCTTCCTGAGAGACACCAATAAACCCAGCAGCTGAGAGAGCTGCTGTCTTCTGCTCTTCAGCCCTCCTGGCTGACCTGGCTGCCCATCTATTGGGTTGGAGCCCTCCTTGTGCCAATGTCTGAGCCAGCACAGTCCAGTAACCTGAGCTACAGAGCTGCAAGTGCACCTGAGTATAAATTCAGTGTAAACACCAGCATCACACAGGATGTGAATTAAGCCCTAGGTATTCTGATACTGGATTGAAATTTAACTGATTACCTGTAAAGGTAATATGGCAGTGGATCACCTTGAATTCGATACTGGATTGAAATTTAACTGATTACTTGTAAATGTAATGGCAGTGGATCACCTTGAATTTTACATACACCTCATTGTCAAATACAAGGAGGTGTTTAATGTAGATGGAGATCCCTCTGCATGTTATCATTCTTTGTTCTTTATTTCCCCTGTACATTTAGTCCTGCTTTATTACTCTGATATGCCTCACTAGTTGCATGTGGAAAACTTCACTGAAACTCAAGTAAATTCTTGGAGGTAGAAAGAACTTCCTTTTATTTCATATTTTTTAATGAACTAGCACCTTTATTACTCTGATATGCCTCACTAGTAGCATGCGGAAAATTTCACTGAAACTCAAGTAAATTCCTGGAGGTAGAAACACCTTCCTTTTGTTTTATATTTTTTAATGAACTAGCATTGTACAAAGAGACTGAATGGCTTTGAGCAGCAAGTGCTTGTTTTCTACCTGGGATTTACATGTTTATCTTGAGCCTTAGTTAAGAGATCTCATTACTGTCTGACATGTTCTGCATTGGTCGTTCTCACTTTTTGAGACCATTTGACAATGGATGTATGTTTAGATCCAGAGCATTCGTATTTGCCACCTTTCTGCACACAGCAAGTGAAACCAAACACCAGATTTGAACATCTTTGGAGAAGTTCAGTCCTTTTGTCAGTCCCTGTGAATGCAGGTGCTATCTGCAGCAGGAGGAAAAACTCACTCATCTCTTGTCTCTCTCGCAGCAATGCGGCTGTGCACGGAGGAATGCAGGGTCCTGGGCCACTCTGACCAGTGCTGGATGCCACCACTGCCCTCTCCCTCCTCTGATTACAGAAGTAACATGTTCATCCCTGGTGAGGAGTTCCAGTCGCCCCAGCAGCATCTGCAGCAGCAGCAGCATCAGGGCCTCGAGGATGATGCCCAGGCTGCTGACGCCAGTGAGAAGAAGAAGAGCTTTTCAACATTTGGAAAAGACTGCCAGAGTGAGGAGGAATCAGGGGACACCTGCACCTCCTCACTCCTCTCTGAAATGAGCAGTGTCTTCCAGCGCCTGCTGCCTCCCTCGCTAGATGTCTACACAGAGTGCAATGAGATGGATCGCTCCAACTCATTGGAGCGCAGGAAGGGACATTTGCCAGCCAAGACTGTAAATTATCCACCAGGGGTGGCAGCCTGGGCAGCCAGCACACATTTCCAAAATCCTGCCAACAACGGGCCCACTCTGGGGACTCACTCGAGTGCACAGCCTTCCTCCAAGTGGCTGCCAGCCATGGAGGAGATCCCGGAGAATTACGAAGAAGATGATTTTGACAATGTGCTCAACCACCTCAGCGATGGTAAACATGAACTCATGGATGCCAGTGAGCTGGTGGCAGAAATTAACAAGCTGCTGCAAGATGTCCGACAGAACTAATTGTTTCAAAAGCCTATTTTTCCATATTTATGGAAAACTGGAGGGGGAAAAAAAATAAAGAACAAAAAAAACAGACTGAGAAGAACTGGCATTGCCAATTAGTTGCATTTATCATAAATGTGTCTGTGTATGTTGAATATTAAAATACTGTATTTTCATATGTACACAATGCAAGTGTGATTATCTTTATCTGTATTTTAAAAATACATTTGTACCTTATATTTATGTGTAATTTAACAAATAAATTTTATTTTTGTACACCCACAGCAAGCATGTTTTCCTAAATGTATATAGATGGTACCACCCTTGTCAAACTTCCAGCGTTCTTGCCACACAGGCATGTTAAAATAACGAGGGATATTGCTTTCCCTTATTATTTCTTTTAAGTCTCAAATGTTTCAAATACAAATTTAAACCACTGAAAAGTTATGCAAACGTTAGTTACAATAAATGATCCAACACCTTGTTGCAATGTTTCATTCTTATAATAAAGACTTGTCAACTCCCATGAAACCTAAAATGTCCTTTTTTTTGTTTTGATGCCTTTGGTCTATACAGTAATTTTCCCATTTAATTAATGGATTATTGCAGGCTGGGATCTTCCTGTCTTTGACAGATAAGTATTTTCCCCAGTGAACAAATCATGGAATTCAGTGATGGGTCTGCCACTGTGATCTCTGCAAAAAAATGCACATTTGTTTTGCTGTTGTTAGGCTGCAAAGCCAGTTGAAGTCAGAGGTGCTTGAAAGACAGCAATAAAATCAGCTTTTCTGGCCTCAAGCTGAATTCTCAATTTATGTAAATTTAAAAAAAATGCAATGAACTGCTTTATTTTGTAAATTACACCCAAATAAAAGGAATGTTGCCTCTTCCAGAAAACCAGCTATATTTTGCCTCTGTAAAGCAGCTATACTTTTATATTGGCTATATTTTATCTCTGTTGTAAGTGCACCTGTCTTGTATTTGCAAAGATGCTTGAAGTTCCTAGGAAAGAATGAACCTGCAGGTACACTGGCTCTCACTGAATCCCATCCTGACATGGTGGGGCTTCTCTCTGTCCTGTAACTAGCACAGTGAGAAATGATTGACACTGTGGTGCCATCACCACTGAGGGGGTGATGTAACTAATATTGCTCAGATATAAGTTAATGTGGTCCCTTTCCTTTCATTCTGCTTTTTTCAAAACTGTTTTGGTTAGCCTGTCATACACAAGGAGATCTTTGTAATAGTAAACAAATGGATTTTACAGTTGAGAAACATGGGTGGGTTCTGGACTCTCAATATTCATTTCAGGAGAGGGTAAAGTTATTAAGAGATAACCAGAAAAACTGGTGGTTTGGGGTTTCATTGAGAGCTGTAGATGCATATTTTTATAGGAAATTTTTTTTACCAGAACTGTGAAAAACTGTTGGAATAATCCAAGTCAACCTGGGCAGAAAAAACGGGTACATACCTTTATTCTGAAGAATTGCACTTGTAAAGTACATTTTAGAAGATTTTTTTTAATGTTTTAGATAGAGAAAAATCCTGTTTAATGTTACCTTAAAAAGCAAGAATTTTGTTGCATGCATAAGCTTTATTTGTTTTGTCTGTTTGTAAGGAAACTTTAATCCCATTATTGTTTTGACAGTGCTGCAGGTGTGACATTTGAAGATGTGTAGATAGTTGTCACCTCAACAACAGAGAGATTCTCAGCTTGTTTACACATGAGGAGCTCAGGCATATAGCCATACTAGTTAGAAATACCAGGATCTCAGATTTGTTGTAGAATCTTTAAATACCAACGAGGCTTCAGTCTCATTGAGCTGCCACCTGTTACTGAAAGGAAGAAGTTGTATCACCTCATTTGTTAAATATTTTAAAACCTATTCCCTGTTTTTTATCTTCCCCCAAAGAGGCTTTATTAGCCCCAGGAGCCTCACCTGGGTCCAACCCTCCCACTCCCCCCCACCTTCACTCTAAGGAGTCAGTCAAGATGCTGAAGCAGTCCTACCAAGTCCAAAAGTTCACAAGGGCATAGCTTCCTACTCACCTAGGTTGTTTCTGTCTCACCTCAGCCCTTCCCTTTCAGTTTCAGTATCTAGTTTTGGTCCTATTCTCCAACTTCTCTCACCTCATTCTCCTTTCCTCTTGGCTCTCTGATTCCACTTCCCTTAAAATCTGACCCACATACTAATACTGCACAGCCTATGGACATGTTTACAGAGTACATGGTATCCCAATAACAGTGCTCATGACTAAAATTGCCAGTTTCTACCTCTTCAGTTGAATCTAGCTAACACATCCCTCAAATCTTCTCTTGCCATAATTTTTTGATGCATCATTGTACTTACAATGTAGTTGTAAGCTCCAGTGGATTCCTGAATTCCCCACACTTTTATTGTATGGCTGTATGGTGTGGAAAGGGCTGACTTGCATGGCTGCACCTCCCCACTGCCGACTTTTCACAGCAGAAGGAGGTTCAGGAGAGCATAACTCCCAAGAAAAAAGTTGTGGCTGCTTAGGAAATCACTGGTTATTTCATTCTAGCCTGGACACACATGGTGTGTGAAGTGCAAAGGGGGACTGGTGGTTATGTTAAAAAACGTACAGGGTGGTAGTTTGAAAATAGCTGTTAAATTTGTAAATGATTTTAGTTTGCTGTTGACATGGATAAAACATTGCTATCTATTATGAAATCAGCAGCTAAGCGTTAAATTCCCCTTCAAGTGGTGTAGATTCCTCCTTCATAAATAAATGCAGCTAGTTATTGCTTCTCATTTCTAGAAGAGGAACTATTAGACATTCAGGCTCAGACTGGTTTGCACTGTCTATAGACTTGCAGGGCAGCCTGATAAGCTCCATTTTCACAGTCACATCATCCACTAGGGATTACCAACCTGTTTTAAATGTAAAATCCTTAAATCAGTTTATGCCCACTGGCCCATGTCACATGGATGGTCTCAATGATTTAAAGAGCCATTGTTTGCAGAGGGCACTTTCTAGAGAAAATAGATTGCGATGAATTTCTCTGGTAGCACTAGGCATCCAAATATCATAAAACTCATAAGGTTTTCCTAGAGGGGATTTCTGTACCACCACACAGTAATAGTATTTGGTATGTGCATTACTGCAAGAATCTTATCATGTAAAGAGACTAGTAATAAGACCAGTTTCCAGGAGCAAAAATGTTTACTTAGATTATATCTGAAATGCATCAGAGTTCGAGTAGTATTTGTTATTGACAAGAAGCTTACAAAAATATCTGTAGATTGCAGTAAATGAGGGGACGATCTGTCTTAATCCTACTTGGTTCAGAGTCCCTCTTTTTCTCAGGCTTCCTTTATAATGACAGAAATTAAATATATTTATATATGTATGTCTACACAGGTATATAAAACTCCTAGAACCAAATCTCCTCTGTGTCAAGAATAACAAAAACTGCTATTATACAGATTTTTAAAGAATAAATATAATAAATCTGGATTTGCTGCATTTTGAAAACTAAGAGAGACAGCAGTTGCTGGTTTGATTTAAGCACCAAACATGAACATGATTATGCTGTCCAGAACTCTAGTTTGCTAGCACTTCTATAAATGCTTACCATGGTTTTATCCTTCTTGGTATCATAATGCCAGAAAAATCAGCAAATAGTAATTACCAAAATACTGATTATCCCTGTAAGTTTTCAAGGCAGGTTGGATGGGGCTTTGAGCAACGTAGTCTACTGGAAGGTGTCCCTGACCATGACAGGGGGTTGGAACTAGGTGACCTTTAAGGCCCCTTCCAACCCAAACCATTCCCTGTGCTAGTGGTTCTGACATTCCTTCTCTATATGGAAATACTAACATTTTTAGAACAAATACAAAGCTTCAGTAATGGATTAACCACTACTTTTCTCCAGGCCTCATGTAAGGGTTTTTTTTATATTCACTTCTGAAATGGTCACGTTAAAAAATAATGATCAGAGTTGTCTGACCACTAATTTAAGTTGTGTTTAAGGATTTCTGTCACCACTGTATGACACTTTACTGTTTGGAGACCACTAGGATAAACACATTGAGAGGATGTGGCTGTCAATAATGTCTTTGCTGCATTCTACACCCTGGTTGTGTTTATAGCTGCTTGGCTTAAGAACAGCAATAGAAAGCAAACAAAAGCCACCACAAAATGTTTAACCTTTACAGTTTCCTATCTTTTTTTAATGAAAAATTGAAGTACATAGAAAATGCTGGGAAATTTAATTTCCTTCTCTGAAACCTGCAGAGCATTTCAGTTGTTTCCAAAGATTAGAAGACTTGGAAACCTCAATTTTTAGCATTAGGTTAACATAAAATCTGAGCTGATATCCCTAGGAGACTATGGTATACATATATTTTCTTTCAACAATGCAGGCTATTACACTTTCAGGCATAATTTCACTCCTTTCTGTATCCCATGGTCAGAGTCTGCCTGCACATAAAACTTGTCCTGTAACATATTCTGTAATAGTTTATATATTAAAAAAAAGGGAAGTGATAATATCATAACTTCAATCAATAAAAAAATATTCATAATTAACAACCCTATTGTACTTTACATCCTCAGATCTGTAGAACCTTAAGTGCCTGAGCACTTATAAAAAATAATATTCTGGAATCAATTAACCCACTACTGAAAGAAGAGCACAGGAACAGTTTAAACTATACTGTAAAAACTATTTACAACAGAGTTGGTAAATAATGCCTTCTTTAATTAAAGCTCAGGGGAGACCCTGGAAGAAATGGGTAATAACTGAAGCTGAAATCTGACCAGTGCACACATTCTCCAACCATTTGCCCAAGTAGCAGTGTGGGAAATACAGTAAGAAATGACCATGCAAACTGTTTTATGGCTTACAGGAAACATTTAAAGCATCATCAAGCATCCAGTTTCATCGCATGACTTTGCAATCTATTGCCCAGCTCATTTCAGGGCCTCTGTTTTTTTACCTTAGACTGTTTTGATTTTACTCTTGCCTTTAATCCAAGTTCCCTATGCTTCTCTCTCAGAGATGGCTGTGCAGGGTGATCTTTCCCTGTAGACTGGAGGTTTAATCCATACCACCAACATCTTCTTTTCTTACTAATTGGTTCAGGTCTGACACTCCCCATCAAGCACAAAGTTCTTTCCCTGTAATGCACAGAAAGCACATGAGTGCTCCAGATCCTTCTATGTTAAAACATTCATATGTTCTTTTGTGCCTCTGACCTTCAATTGCTGTGAAAATCAGTGTGAGAGGAAGCCTACCTCCTATTTGTTTCATTCAAATAACTCCTTCATTCCTTTGTTCCTTCTGTCAATGGTTTGGATGCCAATAACCTTCATCTCACTAAAACACTGAAAGATTTTGGGGGAAGAAATAGATAGCAGTGGTGAGCAAAGGTACTGGGAAGCCAATGCTGTCTGCTCTGGTCTAGGAGAGCTCTCTGCATCTAGAATCCACAGAGTTTTTACAGCAAATATGGACAGTGATAATGTGGAATTTTATTTTTTTTCTTTACTAAATTATTCAGTGCAAAATTGTATTTCTTGAATTTCAAATTTAACCTGCTTGGCAATATTCATTTACAGCTAGTAAGGGAGTGTCCTAGGATCATCACACAGCTTAAAGTAGAAACCATGAATTATGCCTTAAAATGAAGTGTTCTTGCTGCTGTGTGCAGCAAATAAAACAATCCCTCATATATGGTACTATGGTTATAATAACTTGTCACAACTTAGTGTCTTTTAAGAAGATAAGATTTCGGCAATGAATATATTTAGATCTCAGAAAGAGAATTCAGACTACCCAATTACTATTATGTGGGGCTAAAATAGCTAAGACAAGGAAAATAAACAAAGTCTAGATGAGTGAGGATTGTGTTTGTGCCTCCTTTTCACAGGCTCCAGCTGGTCTCGAAATGAAATAGTTTCTCTATCTACACATAAACAGATTTGTGACATGTTTAAAAGTGCATTGCTATAAAATGTGGGTGAAATGGAAAGGGAGGCACATGTGATCCTAGTAATAATTTTATATATACAGATGGATCATGGACAGACTCCTATTAACCCAGGATGGGGTAGTAAGAGAGGCTGTTGCCCTGGAAAAAGTTAGTTGTAAGAATCCTGGGGTCTAGTGGGTTGAATGTGCTGCCTGGGTGTGAGAGAGTGCGTAGAAAAAAAATCCATATCCAAATTAATACAGTATTGTGCAAGAGGGAGAGGAAAGGAAGAGGTTTAAAAAAAAAAATCCAATTTTCTTGTTAATCAGACCTGTGCTGCTTGAAGTAATGCCCATTACCCACAATGTTTGCAAACTGACAGGTAACCTGGGTGGCTTTTATAATATGATGAAAAACAAACTCAATGGCTTAGTACACCTCTGACAAAGAATGATGGCAATTTTTTATTCAAATAAAACAGAAGCACAAGCTTGGTAAATTGGCAGGCTTGAGATCACTTGGGCTTGTTTTGACCCATCTGGCTTCTGAAATTCTTATAATAATTAGATCACCTAACTAAAAAGGACATGCCAATTTGTATCCAGACTAGAAAATGGTATGTGATGAAATGATTTATTTATCATCTTTCCAAAATATCAATGAGTGATATCATAATCCTTATGCATCCTCATATTTATTTTTTGGTGGGGTTTCTCTAGTTGTGGAAGCTTAGGTCTGACCCTACTCTGTGGAAAGTGCTATAATTTAAACTTTTAAAAACTTTTAGAAAGAGAATTATAACTTGGACATTTATACTTTCAGTTGTGCAATAGGTGAATAGTGTTTTCACTGCTTTAAGGAATCAAGCGATGCTATTGTAATCATGCCTTATGACCTTAAAAATCTGTGAAACAAAACCACAAGTGTACATGTGTTTGTTGAGGGGCAACAAAAACCCAGGTCTCTCTGATGATTCTCATCCCACTGTAGCCCTTAAAGCAGCAAAATATACACTGCATATGTTTGAGTGCATAACTTAATATGGGAAATAGCAAAGAGTTTTATCACTGAAAACATTTGTAAAAAACTGAAAACTCAGTGGCTTCGTGCCAGCGTGGGTGGGCAGCAGTAGCACATTCTGATGCCCTGTATTACTCAACACAGATTTCTTCAACATTGTTTACAGAAGTCTACAACAAAACACTCACAGAGAATATGCAGCAGTTCGAGTTAGCTGTGCACGTTCACTATGCAGAGAGACAGTGACAATTTGTCAGCATGTGTAGTTCTGCACTGTTGCATGTATTCGAGTAAATTACCTCATTCCTTCACATCACAGTGAAACTGCTTTTTGGAAAAGGTATGCACATGTCATTAACTGCAATCTTAAAATACAAACTTTAGGCAAAAGAAAGCAGGTATTAAAATGTGTCAGAAAGGAGCCAACAGGATTATTTGGCAATTGAACTAGAATGAAACTGCAAAAGGTAAAGCATGAAACATAACCACTGGTATCCATAAAGACTTTACTAAGTTGAAAATTAAGGGGGGGGAAAGATCAAGTTCTTAGGAATGACTGTGTGCTATGGGGCTCCTAATGACTGAGTTTCTGACAAGTACATAAATTCAAATATAAAATGAGAATCTGTATGTGGAACAAATTACTGTTTTGCAAGTAAAGGTAGTGATTGTTTTTAGATTGAAATATAAACAGATACTGAAAGAGAAAACACAATCCTAAGTCCCTGCTTTATTAAAAGACTAAAGGTTAGATATTATGGCAAAAGATTATATTGGCTTTTGAGTGTCTGTGGTTAATTCATGTACTTACAACCCATCTTTAGTATAATTGCCATGACTAAAAATTTCTGAAGACTGGTGTTAAGAGTAAATTTTTAATAGTAGTGTTTCTTTTGGAAATGAATCTGCAGTGGAATGGCAAACCATGTATCATCGTAACCAACTTTAATTAGCATGTGGTAGAAGAATTAGAACAGACACCATTTCCCTGAAACTCAAGGGAAACCTCCAAAAAGGCACTGTTGTTATTTCAGCAACTTATTTTAAAACTGAGTGAAGAGAAAAATATTCTCTTTCACTTCCTATGCTGCTTTTTACCCCAGATTTCCAAGTAAAAAAGAAAGAGCAGCTTGACAGCTGTGCTCCAGGATTTAAGCACCTCAGAGAAGGTACTGAGCCTGTTTGGGGACACTTAGCTGGACACGGAATATGCCTTTTTGGATAAATGCTTTGGGTCAGGTGCTGTGCTGGACCTAGTAATGTCTGGCTGATAAATCTTGTCTGGGGTCTGCTGCCTACAGGGTGTGATTTGTCTGAGGCTGATGAGGACTTGGGTAGACTCTGTGCAGAGCTGATTCAATGAGCCCAGAGGTTGCAACAGAATCTGTTTATAGCTTGGCTGGGGCCTGAAAAGCCTGGATGTCCAACAGCACTAGCAAGACGAGTCCAAATGAATTTGGTGCCTCAATCTAAGGGCCGTTGGCTGTGTGGGTGGCAGCCAAACATATGGTGACTCTTTGGGCTGGCAGGATGAGAGTGGCTGGCTCATGGGGTGGTGCTGCTGGAGAAAGTTTATGCTCACTCTCTCATTTCCTCTCTGCTTGTTGGACCAACATCCAAAAAAGATTCCTACCCTCTTTGTGCCCTGGGGCTCTGACTGAGCTGGTCACACAGCAAACGGTGTTTCTGGAAAGAGCCCAGCTTGTAAATCAGGGAGTGAAGGGTGAGATCTGACATCTTTTTTTGACTGAGTGCATTGTCCTCAATAATGGTCTTTTTCACTGAAAGAAGCAACACTATTATTATCCCTCCATTGAGTCAATAGGCAATAAATGAAAGCCCATCTGACTTCAGAAATGAAAATTCATTCCTACAGTTTGGAGACAGCTTGTGTTTTCTCCATTCCCCTTGGAACCTGAACACACAGAAACTGCTGCCAAAATTAGGATGATGCTGCAAGGGTATCAGAAACAGCTCTCATAAATATCAACAGGAGGTGAACACAAACAAACATGGGTGCAAAGGGTAGTTAATGTCTGTCTGGTTGTGCTGAGGGCAAATCTGGAACGAGAGAGGAATGTCACCCGGCTAGAGGGTGCATGAGAAAATAGTTCAGCTCTAGTTTTTCTCTTGAGAGTTGTTCTGCAGTATGTTCTCAGACAATTTACAGAAGAGTTACTTACTGTACATTACATATGGTTGAAATAGTGTCTTTGGGCAATTCAGTTAAATGTTGAGCCTGGGACTCATTGTACATGACCAGCAAAATTACATAAGATATGATAGATTGCTGCTTATGTTTTTTTTTTCTAAAAGTAATATTATATATTTAGTAGTGTTACATAGTTTAGTGGTATTTCCCATAAACTATACTTTGAAGGAATGATACCTAAATGCAGAAATAGAGTAGGCAGAAGTATCTCTTCAAATTCCTGTAAACATGAACGTTTTTTGTGAGGGAGTTTGGAGACAAAATAATTATCCTTCCTTTTTTTACCTCACACTTCTTGCCCCTCCCAGTGTTTCTCTCTACAGCTTTAGTAAATTAGTGTGTGACTCATGAGGACTTTTAATCACATTGGAAAACAATAAGGTGAGGCCTTAGTAAAATAGGTAATTTAAGTATTTAGAAAAATGGCATTTATTAAGCTTAATTTAGCAAGCTTACTTAGGCACAATTTTCTGGTGTCTCCTTGAACTCCAGGATCAGTTAACATGCAATTCACTCAGGCCAGCACTGGCTGCTAGGTTGAATCAGTCAGTATTTATGGTTGTTTAATCTACTGGGCAAATAACCTAGCATATATACTGCTAGAACTCAAATTTATTTTATAACACAACATGAAATTCAGCAAAAGACTTATGTTCAATCAGTTTAGACAAGCAGACTATTCTCTAAATTATTTTCAATGTGTTTTCTTGGTATTGTATTGGGGCTTTTTTGTTTGTTTTCATTGCATTTTAAAGACATCAGTGTAGACTGTGTTAAATAGAAGGAAAAAATGAAGTCAGAAAGACTTATGCCCAGGTGAATTGAATTGGCTGGAGGACAAACAAATTGAATACAAAAGTTTCTTTTCATAAAATGAATATCAATACTCTGAGCTACTCGGGATGTTTTCTTAACTTTACAAAAAGGATATTTTTTTTCCCCAAATGCAGTTACTTTAATTGACACTCAGTGAGGGAATACCCTGGTTATTTAAACGTATGAGTGCATGGAGAAGGTTGCTATTCTGATTTAAAATGAAACAACAAAATCAGACCATTGACAGAAACTCTTTTGTAAAAAGATATCTCCAGTGAGCTACAGCCAAGTACATCAGAAAATACAACCCATTCTTCAGCTGTGATGATGCTAACACCAGAAGATAGCAGATTTCTTTCTTGCCCTTTCAGAAGGGCTTATATGTATAGTTCAGTGACTTCAAGTGGCAGATGAGAGAGTAATATTCAAACTAGAGATAAGAATATTTGCAATATCATTAATTTCACAAACAATAAAATTCATGTCATTCCAGAGATATTTTAAAGAATGAATCCAGTGTTTTACAGGTGAGAAAACTGATACGGGCATAGGCAAGTTCAAATAACAACTGGAAACCAAAAGTAGGTATTAATGTATGAACAGATAGCCTTCTACTCCAAACCATACTCAAAACAGGGTGAGAAGGGCTTTCAACAAGGAGTTTTCTCAGTTGGGAGATTAATTAGTTCTGTCATATTGATGCAAACCTCTGTTGTACAAAGACATAACAAAACTTAAAGCAATGCAGGCTAAGCAGCATCACTGGTAATGGAAACTGTGGCAAATGGTCTCTTACAGCTTTTTGGAAAAACACAGTTTTCACTCAAATTTATACTACTTCATTAATATGAAGTAATTTGGCATTTTTGGACTGACATTTGCCAGCAAAAGCTTGCCAAATGCAGTATATCCCAGCAGTTTGAACTCCAGGGTGGACAAATATGTCCTTTTAAAAATAGTATTTTCTGAAATAGGGCAAATGCTACTATAGCTTAAAGAAAACAATGCCTTGGTATCTATTATGGTTTGATGCTGTAAGACTGTCTTTTGACTGGTTTGATGACAGAATATTTACTTTATTCTGGTGGATAGTGAAAATGCTTAATCATTTTGAACAGTGAGCATATGCTTAATATAACTCTTCACATATCTGGATTTTAGTTCCCTCATTTTCTCTAATCTCTAATCAGATGCAGTTTATAAAAAAACTATCTGGGTCCCTCATCCAGAAAACTCATATGATAAATATCCCATCTCCCATCTATAACAGTAAAAACAAAGCTTTGAGAGACAATGAAGAGGTTGCATCCTGGATCTAATTCAAGAAGGACATTAACAAACAAAATGGTACCTGGTTTACTGAGCTCGAAACCTGATCTCCAAAACATTACAAATAGAAAATCCACATCCTCATCATGCTTCCACATCTGTGTTTGTTTTTAAACAAACATGTTCCTTGATGTGGAACATGATTAAGAAGTTGGAGTGTCAGCACCTGGTTGTCCAAGAGAAGTTTTTAGGACCGTTGAGCACAACTCTTCACAGAGGATATCTAACAAGCACCTTGGAGCAGGATCACAATAGCCTTAGTAACTGGTTATTAGAAGAAATTGGTTGGAGGTTGGGAGGACATTAGGGAGAACATAGTATCTCTATGGAATGTCCTGTACTGATTAGGATTTCAGGGCTTTCAAGAAAGTTCTGTAAGAACCAGGAACTTAGAGGAATGGCATGACTTCAAAAGGCAATAAAATGAACTATACAGTCATTAAAAAAAAATAAAGAATGCAGAAATGGGGAACCTAAATGAAAGAGCAGAATGCTGCTTTTAGTCCAGCAACTGGCAATGAGCTCTGCATGAGCAGCTCATTCAGTTCCTGCAAAACATAACCTGATGGAAATTAGAGACAGAAAATACTTATTAGGTTATGCAAGTCATTTTCCAGTGCTAGCAGAGAAGGAAAGCAGTGCAAAGTACATCTCGTGTCACTCTCATGTCCCCTCTGGCTATATTTGGAAATGACCTGAGTAGACTCTGGAGGGAGCCACACCCAGTCACTTCTAGCCAGAGGCAGTTTAATGGCATGTGGGATGATGGGAACGGGGAGGGAGAATTTGGGGGATGCTCACACAGATGGCAACCCCCTTTACTTTGTGACTTGGAGTGCTTTTATTGAATGTATTGGCATAGGAAGTGACCAAATGCTGCGATGATAATCTGGTTTGCTGTAGAAGCTGTTTTCCTTTGTGCTAATGCACCAAAACCTTCCCTTCTGCCTCCCTCCCTGGGGCTGTGCTGCCCCCACACTGGAGGTGTGCCTGCAGGGCCCTGAATAATTTCTGGTGGGCAGAATATCCTCCAAAAGGATACTTGACAGCAATTTGGGTATTTTGCAAAAATACCCCCACAAACAAACAAAAAAAACCCTCAAACCATCAAAAAAATCATGGCACTTCAGCTCTTCTGACCTGGTACTCAGAAAATTATGAAAGTGACATCAAAGTTTCATTGATAGAGGGAAGAGTCCCTTTGACTCACTGCTGACAGCTAAAAATAACAGAATTTTAAACTAAATGAGAACTGCTTCTCTCTCTCCCCCTTTGTTGGCTGTTCAGCTCTGTGCCTTTTTTAAATTCTGGTTTTGCAGTTAAATTCCTGTAACTGCTACCACCAAAGCCAAGTCACATGTGTAGCAATTCAAGACTGAGTAATTTTGTGAGCCTTTTTCAATTGCCCAGCTAAGAATCTACGTGTTTTCTTTTCCTTTTTTTTTCTTTCCCCTGTCAAATTTCATTCAAGTGGTTTATCTGGGTTTGGGTGGAGTTTTTTTTCAACTGCATATTTTTAAATATGTTGGCAGATTACTCTGAAACCACCTGACTGGCTTTTTGTTTTGTTTAATTTTTTTCAAGCACAGTTATACTTACTCTTTGCTGAAGGTGTTTGCTGATGTGCCTATATAAAATACAGTCCCAAGCAGTCAGAGTCATAGAGTTACTGTAAATAAATGGGGTATACATGCTTGGGTAGGACAAAGAAACAGACATTATAAAGTATTTTAAAATGCAAATCATTCACCCTAGCATGCGAAAAATTTGAAGTATCAGCTTTAAAGATTATGGAAACTTTTTGTTGTTGTTGTTTGGCTTTTGGTTTCTTTTTTTTTTTCTTTAAAAGGAATACTCTGGTTGCTTGAAATGACACATGGTAGGTGTTAAAGAAGGCAAACTGCACTGGAATCTTCTTTTAATGGCAAAAATGCTCTTCTCCAAGACTCTGGACAGCAAATGTTTCTGCAATTGCTACCATACGATGTCTGCAAGATCTGAGAGTCGCCAGTTTCTGAGGAAGTGTGGGTCTGATCTTTGTGGTGTCAGAATGGCTATGTCCTTTGAAGTTATAATAGCTGAGCAGATTTGTATCAGCTACAATATCTGGCCAAACTGATGAACTGATTATTGCTGTGTTTTGGAGAAACCTTCCCTTTGATCTCAGGTACTTTTGAGTGGAAGGACAGCTCAGTGCAGTACTCAAGGTTTTATACTCTACCAGTGCTTTCCTGTGTAAAGCTAGGGAAGTTGGAACAAGATGATCTTTAAGGTCCCTTGAAACCCAAATCATTCTAGGATCCTGCTATCCCAAGGGATGCTTGTAATAGTGTCTGAAGTAGCTTGTTGCAATCTGATGGAAAAATCTGGGGAAGTGCATGCTCACCTTGTTGACCTCAGGAGAGGAGTAGCGCTTGTTGCAATCTGATGGAAAAATCTGAGGCAGTGTATGCTCACCTTCTTGACCTCAGGAGAGAAGTAGACACACTTAGCCTTTCCCTTGAGCAGCGATGAACAGAAGGGAAACCATATAATCAAAACTGATATAGTTTGAACTATATCAGATGAATGAGGCAGTGTTGTGGCTTGACCTGGCAGGAAGCTAAACACCACACAGCTGCTTGCTCACTTCCCACCCACCCTCAGTGGGATGAGGGAGAGAACTAGGAGAGGAGGAGGGGAGAAATAAGGTACAATTTGTGTCGAGATAAATACAGTTTAAAAGGACAGAAAAGAAATGGGAAAATAAGAACTATCATAATTATGATAAAAGAAATAGAATATACAAAACAAGTGATGTCCAGTGCAATTGTTCACCACCTACTGACAATACCCAGGCAGTTCCCAAGCAGCAGCCCCTGGACAGCTTTCCCCCTGCTTTATGGTATGGATGTCATATGGTATGGAATATCCCTTTGGTCAGCCTGGGTCAGCTGTTCAGGCTGTATCTCCTCCCACATTCTTGTGCCCACCCCCATCCTTCTCACTGATAGTGCTTATTTTCATAGGCAGTGACACAACGTATCAGTTTCTCTTAGTAAGAATGTGTTCTGATAGAACTGGAAACAGAATGTGAGTGATAATTAAGTAGCCTGCATGTTCCTTTCTGTCATTTACTGTTTGTCTATGTTCAGAAACATCAAAGTACATAATAAAGTTCAGTGACATACAGAAGTATTTTTTCCAAGGGAAAAAATAAATTAATATTCACAATTTCAAAGCACTTTGAATTGCAAAAGCTGTTAGGATTTTGTTATATTTTTGCTGTATTAGTTTTCATATTAATAGTTGGACTCAATGATCTCAGAAGTCTTTTCTAACCTAAACAAACAATTCTAAGACCTGTTTTCTGCCATAATGGCAGCCTGTTTATGGCATAAGTTCTACTGCTTAGTTATATACTGGTTAAGAGGAATAATGTAGTAGTTTTTAGAGAGGCAGAACAGCATTTGAAAGAAAACAAACCACTTGACTTGCACTCTTTTTCAATATTTATTTATTTTCAAATTGGAAGGTCAGCATTCTTTAGGCAAGTGTGAAGATCAATAAAAGAATATTCATATACAAATCATTTATCACCATGAATTGAATTACCAAAAAAGATTGCTCTTTTATTCACATTCTGTCTAATCTGAATAGTGATAGTTTAAGTAACTAATCAAGATATTGAATTTAAACATTGCCATTGAAGATAGGAATAGCTGTTCAGTGTGACATTGTAAAGGAGCTTTTCACTCAGGCTAGAACATGTTATACTGAGGAACTTAACATTTGAATCAGTTTTATCACATTCATCACAAATTAAAGAGTAACTCATCCACATAGGCTTATTACTTACTATTACCAAAGGTCATAATTATCTTGTATGCAACATTAATTGGGTTAGGACTGTACTTGGACTAGAAACCTTAAGGAATATATATATAAACTTTATACAATTATTCTGCTAGTGATGATTCAATTGTATCTCCTTATAATTTCCATTTGTGCAACGAGTCGTGGTTACTTCATGGGAGGAGATGAGGTTCTGACCATTTGAGGGTGTCAGTGAGGTATTGACATTCTCCATAAGTCTTACATGCTCATGAAAGTTTAGTCCTGTGCAAACTACAGTCTAAACATAACCAAACAACATCTGCAAACTCTTTGCTAGCCATCCCATTCTGTAAACAGAACCTCTGAAATGACACTAAAGGAATGTGAAGTATAATTAATGTCTTCACATAGTCCATTTATAAATTATTGCTTCCATCTATTTCTAGACAGGGATGAAAAAGCTGGTCTCACAGCATATCTAGGCATTCAGCAGCCTTGAGCTGTCAGGGAGGGCCCATTGGAGAAAAAAGAACTGGAACACAGAGGTCTGAGAAACCTGAGGGAGAACATGCTCACCATTGTTTTCATTCTAGATCTTCACAAATTGTCGGTGAATACAGCAAGCTTGACATGAATATTAAACTGAAAGTCAAGACTAGAGGTTCTGTCCTTGTATGCCTATACATGTGGCTTAGATCCCCCTGATTCCATTATAAAGTAAAAACCAGACTAACACAGGTACAACCATGTCTGGTTTTCATTGAAAGAAGGGGGATGAGCACAATCATGACAACTATCAGTTGAGACAGAGCCTCTTAAAAGTTTGCTGTCTGTCCACTTAAATATGCTTAAATCAAACCCAGTATTTATAATCCATTTAGAAACCAATGAACATTTAGAATTGCTCTAGGATGCTTAAAGAGAAAAAAACATCAACCAAACACTGTCTTTAATAAGTGATTTTTTTTTTTCAACCCCTCTCCTCCTCCTCCTCTCTCTCTCTGAGACTGTTTTGGGTTTTTTTTTGTGGTTTTTCTGATGTCACATGAGCTGTTCAGTATTTGCAGTTTTTAGTGATTCTGAGAATATCTAAGGACTAAATCTTTAGCTTGAAGGCACTATTGTTTATTATTTTTTGTGTTTCAGCAGTGTCTAGATGTCCCACTGTGAACTAAAATCCCACTATGAAAGGAGCAATACAAACACACGATAAAAATAAAGTCATGCTACTGGGTAGGAAATGGGTAGAAACAGATACTCTTTGGCCCAAGTGTAGTGAGAACAAAAGACAGCTCTAGCCAGGAATGATGAGAGTCACAACCTGTTTGGGCATATTTACACAAGTCATCAAGACTGAGTTTTGAAGATTTGTCTTGACCTATACCCCAGCTAATTTACAATTTTGCAATATATTCACCTTCAATTCAGCCCAATAATGCTCTTATATTACCATTTTGGTGTGTAAGTTAGGTTTAATCCCCGCATGCTAAGTCATATCTGAAATTATTAGAGTCAACAAATGATGGAAAGATTTGACATTTTGATACAACATAGAAGAGGATCTACCAAAACCAGAATTATTCATGAGTAAGACAGAGTTCTGATGGAACGCAGAAATCCAATGTTGTCCATGGCAGGATAATTAGAAACAAATGACCTGAAATTCAAAATGAGAATGTTTGATTCTACTCCCACAAGTGATGTGTGCTTTGTTCAGAGCTAAGGCGTTTGCTAACAGTGCATGTCAAAAGGTTTAGTTGTTTAAATGTTTTCTTATGCCAAAAAAATCTTCTCTACCCAGGACAATGCAATCACTTGAAGGCTGCCAGATCCTGATAATGAGTCTCATTAGAAAAACCACTGCAATGCTGTGGAAGATGACTGAAAATAAATATTGTTGTATTATACATTAGTTACTGTCTATTGTACTAACAGGTAGTGGACTCACAATAAGGATGCTGAATAGGTGAACATGAACAGGGACTTGGCAAATTTGAATTAGACTTTGAGTTCTTGTTGAGTTCTTGAGCTTTTCTGAAGAGACTGTTAATCAAAATATTGCAATTACCTTATGATCTAAACATCAAAAATATTATTGAGCACAGCAACTCTTCCAGAGAGACAAGTTAATGAATTTTCAGCTAACATCCTCAGTACCTAAATATTTGCCATGATTAATGACTTGTATCATCTTTCTTCAAGCAAATTATTGGAAGCAGTTAATTTTTAAAGCTTGCATAAATTGTGGCCCTGAAATATGTGAGAAAATTAGGGTTTCAAAGTTCAGTACTGCAAGCACATGTGGGATTTTACCGGCATGGAATAACTTCATCGGTGTGAGAAATTATGCTGAAATGAAGTCTGGTAGGAAGGCAACATGAGTGCCAGGGATAATGTGCAATACCTAGGGCTTAAATAGAATGTGCATGTTTCATAAGTATAATAATCTTACTATTTCAAATGGAATTATTATAGGGGTAAAAATAATGTGTGTTTGGAAAGTCAGAGTCTAAATTACGTGCAAGAAGCACACAAATACCTTTTTTGGATGAAAGTATGGTGACTTTTATGTAATAGTTACAGTTCTTTTGGAATTCATTCAGTAGTTTAGAGGGTCAAAACCTAGACATGCATAAACATTTATGGATAGTGAGGGCATCAGCCTACCTGGAAGATAGGAATAGTGATCTCATTATTTAGTTAGTTATATTTTCAACAAAGATGCAAAGTTTTCTGTCTAGAAACAGCAATATGAATGATTGCAATCAAGTGTAATGAATTTCTTACTTTGCATGTAATTAATAAAAAGTTTTTAAAATGTTATCCTCAGTCAATCTGTCCCAAGGATTTGCATCTTAATCTGGGGGTTACATTGATAAATATATTTTTTAATTTACATGGAAAGATAAAAGAATCAATTCTTTAGTAAAGCTGCTGAAATACTGTCATTTGTGAGCGGTGAGGCACTAGACATGAATAACTCTGTGTGAAACTACAGGAGGGGAAGGACTTGCCTTTTTTTTTTTTTATTCTTTCTTGCCTGCTTTATGGTTTGTAAATGATAAATGAAATTTACTGGCAATACCATGCAGTAATATTTCAAATTATGTTACAAAATACACTGTAAAAAGTATTGAGTTATAGCAGAACTGAAGATAAAGGCCCTAATTTTTTTTCTTTCTGGAAAAGTGTGCTGCACTGGAACATTCCTCACCCACCGTTTCAATATTACAGGTTGCTACAATGCCTCAACTTCAGTCTACTCAAATATTTTATTTAAATAGCTTTAAAATGATGCCTGCTATTAATATTGAGAATGAAGTGAAGTTCAATCTCAGTATGAAGGTATAACTCTGGGAAGTGGTGTGTTCCCTGTTTTGGGACAATGTGGGAGAGAGGAGATGGAGTGGCACATGCCCACGGCATCACGGTGTAGACCTCTCTCTCCTAACAGCCAGTCCCCTTGTCCCGACCCATGCTAGAAAATTTGCATGGACACATTTTTAAGATGTTTTATTTGTGACTGTAGCTGAATGATGAAAACCAAGATGAAAAAGACATTACCCTAAACCAGGGCCATGGTTAATGTCTACAGTGTCCTTTAAGCCCTTTAAAGCAGGATCCTTTTGTCGGCTCGGGTGAGTGGCGGCTCTTTAACATTCTGAACCTGCTGTGGCTGCTGGGGCAGTTCATCACCAGAGAATAGAAAAGGGCCCCTGGCATATCAAATAAAAAGAAAAAAAAAACTGGGGGAGGAAAGGAGGAGAGAGAAAGGCAAGTCCCGGGTGCACAGACCGTGCATTGTGTATGTGGGGTGTACAGAGCCTGCCGTTAGGTATATTTCATAATATGAAAAGACAGACCGATTTTGGCCCCCTCGCCTGGTGGGATCAGTGCTGTCACTGCCATTTATTTTCAATCCCCCATGATTTCTGTATCCCCCACAACCCTTTTGCATAAAAATGAACCATAAAGGCAGTCAAAACACCTGCTTTACTGACAGCCCCGATTAAAGCTTTGATTTATGCTTCAAAGTGAGAGCTGATCTGCTGTTCCTGGGGCCCAGCACTGGTGTGTAATTCATCGGAGGCTGAAGGTCTCCTTTCTGTCTCCCCAGCTTCAGCTGTGGGTGCCTTTTGTACCTGCTTGAGAGCTGGGCTAACTCTGAGAACACCCACCCCAGCTGGAGGCTGGGATTTTTCCATCCCTACTGGCGCAAGTTACTCGATCCATTTTATTAAGTGACAGTAAATTACAGGACTAATTGGGGAGGCCCCCAAATGCAGGACTGTGTGGTTCTGAAGAATCAGCCCCACTCCCACTGTCAGCTCTGGTGGGGGGGTTGGCTTCACCAGATGGAAAGGAATAGTGTTGCTTACTCCTGCTTTGTGCTTTCCCATCGCTAAAATTTTAGGTCATATGAGAATGACAACTTATAGTCAAGTTTTATTCTGTGGTATTACACCTTCATTTCAGGGCTGTGCACAGTCAGCACCTCCCTAGGGTGAAAATCAGCATGGCATGTGGGAGTGAGCTCTTTTGGAGGAGTAGGGGGGGGAAGTTAAATTTTATCACTGTAACTGTAAAAATAGGTATTTCTTAAACCTGCTGAAAGACTGAACTGGGTCTGAGTTTTTTAAAGAAAGCCTAGCTTCTATTCTGAATATATATTCCTCCCTTCCCACCCCAAATAAAACCAAACAAAAACCCCAAACCTGAGCCTTTAAGATACTTTGACAAAATTGCCATGTGAGTATATTTGACTTATGCACCATCATTGATCCATTAAACCACTAAGCTGTTATAGACCCAGAGCACAGTATAAAAGAAGGTTGAGCAAATCATTCCATGTGGATCAATGCGTAAAAATTTGCCAAAGTGAGATTTCTTTTATTTGGGAAGTAATTTTTCACTGAAGCTAAAACATTCTGAGGAAAAATATATCTGTGTATTGTCATTTAAAAATAAAACAGGAGCAAACAGGATGATTACAATCCAAGTCTTTGTTCTGAAACAATACTTAGTTTTGAAATGTTGATTAAGTCAATGCATAACCTAACATAGTACAAGTGTAATGTGCTGTTTCATTATTATAGAAACAATGTTTCATTTGGCCAGGTGCAACACTGAGAAAAAACATCAGGAGAGTCTGAGTAAGTCCTTTGACATTAAGCAAAATCCATAATAATTGTTCTTATTAAAAACAAAACAACCCCATTTCTTCATTGCTGCATTATTTGGAACTGGGGCATTAATTTAAAAATAGCTTTACTACAAATTCTTTAAATGGCAGGAAAAAATTATGTAAAATGTACATTTTTCAGCTGAACTAGCACTTGGCATAAATCTACAGTGCAGACAATTCTCCTCACTGTTCAGAATGTAAAGGAACAACGTAGTTTAATTCTGCTGTGAACTTCTGCAGACCTAAGCTGTGGGACCACAAAGGCTGTGGTGGGGTTGCAGAAGTTGAGAGCACCAAGCCACCTGCTGCCTCCATGTTCAGGTGTGAGGTAGGCATGACCTTGTCCTTTCCTGGATGATTTGCTTGTATGAGAAGGATGCATGTGCACAGGGCAGGCAGGATCTAAACAGCTTCAGCTGAATGTTGGTAGCCATGTGCTAAGAAAGTCTTGGGTTGCCTATTTAAGCCTAACAGTCTGGCCTGTGACCTTTAGGTGTTAGGAAGCATGATTAAGTCAATCTCAATGCATGAAAATTGGGAGCTTTGCAAAAAGAAAGACATATCCTAGGTCTGCAATAACATCTAGATGGATGTGGGGTTATACTGCAAAACCATCAGAGAGCAAAACTGGCAGCAGTTATTAATGTTAAAGAAATTTCATCTGGTGAGCAGTGGGAAGGAAAGGTAATAAAATATCTGCTTATTTCTCTTCTATCATTGCCTTTCTCACTCGTCGCTTGACTTACCTTACACTATTTCCCTGTTTAGCTTGGCATGTGGTTTACAATCCTATGTGCAATAAGCACAATTCTTTATTTCAAGGTTGGCAAAACTCTTACAGCTGATATACTTTTAAATAGAGCAAAACCTCTTCAATAAAATCTGAAACAATGCATGACAAAAATAAAGTTCTTGAATGTTTTTGCTGGCATAAATACTGTTTCTTGTTGAAAAAAAAGGTTAGAAATAGAGATAGCCAAACTTTAATTTTGTTTTGTCTTTACAAAGGAAAAGACATTTTGCATGAAAATGGTCGGTCCTGATTTTTGCCTGGTGTATATGAGTTTATCAGTCTTGACATTAGTTTTAGTTCCTGCTGGAGGGAAAACTTTCAGTCAGCTATGACTAGCTAATGCAGATTTGAACAAATGACACACACATTACAAAATGCTGACATTCTTTTTCATTTATACAGAGCATATAAGAACTTTTTCATGTCTCCCCCATCCATAGATGTGCCCATCTCACAGAAACTTTCTCATTGCCAGTTCTTTGCTTGTATTCCCTTCAACCCATTTTTCTTCTGTAAACGAGAATTCAGTGCCCTCTTCCTCTTAAACTTCCATTTTCACCTACTTTCTATGTATTGAATGTTTTAGCTATATATATATATATATATACACCATGTAAAGGTATACATGTTTTATTGTATAACACAGTTGTGAATCGAAACCTTGGAAGCATATCTTACAAAGACTGCAAAATGCCAAGTTTTTTAGGAGCAAGTTACTCTTAAGAAGTTCAGAGACGTTTAAAGCACTGCAAAACCACACCTGTTAGAATGTCAGCTCCTCTTTTGCTTTCAAATTCCATGATACATGGTAGAAAATGGAACTGAATCCTATGAAATCATTCCTAAAGGGGATAAAGATTATTTATACAGGTTAAAACCTGTGCCCACCAGCCCTGTGTTACTCTGCACTAGTATTGAGATATAATGACATATCCAGATGGAGACTTGGGGGAACGGGGAGATAGAAGAGTGGGAAAAGGGCTCAGGAAGGAATTCTTACTCTGTAATCTCAGGAAAGGCAGTATTTAGATGATTTAAGGCAACTCTATCCAGAGCCTAAATCAGCTCTAAGTTTTGAATTTTCAGCACCAGAAGTGAAAGAGCTGAACAGCTTTAAATATCTTCTAAAGAGAAGGGCATGAATGGCTTTTGTTAATTGGCATGTTACTCTCAGGTAACATGCCAATACTCTACAGGTATTGATATACACATCCTCTTTCTGGACAGAAACTGCTAATAACTGTAAAAAATATTAGACTTAGATTTATATTTTTTATTCTGCTTTCCCCTAATTGCCATTTCCCAAAGAGTCCAGCCTCATCTTGATCCTTATCTTTCTATTAGGTTTCTTCAGTGAGGGTTTGAACATTGCTCCCTGCTGTACCTGCAGTTTAGGAGGACTGTAGTTCAACTGTACAACAGTTTAATACTGTGTAACATAACAGGTTCTAAGTCACTCAACTGCCTTGTAAGAGACACTGGACAATTATGCAAAATACTTAGTTGACTTCCAGTATATCAAGTAGAAAGAAATATTGTGGATGATATATAGGTACAGGGTCAATGGTTCTGTATCACTTCCTTGCTATGCTTAATCAAGCCTTTATTCATTATGTTTTGAAGGATGTTTTCATTAGTCATGTGTTGCACCTTGAGGGCTCTCACAATGGTGCTCTTTGTGAAGAAATATTAATGGTTGTTACTAACTATATAGCAAAAAAAAAAAAAGAAATTGTAGATCTTAGTAAACTCTTTAAAACAAAATTAAGGAAAACCTTCAGAGGTAAATCTCCCAGCAGAGGCTTGGCAACCCTGAAACAGATTTGCAGCCAAATCTCTTTAGCTTGAGGTAAGCACATAAGGAAGGTACTCAGTGAAATTCTGGCAAATATCCACAGCTTAACTGTGATTGAAAAAATACAATAAAAAGTAGAAAAGAAACCCATACCTGCTATTACAGATGATATATCAGTTTAAAGGTATTTTTCTGACAAAATGCTTAGTTTTACTTTTTCAAGTAAGTTTCTCTGTAAAAAGCAAAATTACTCTCTTATCCAAACCAGAACAGCTTTATGAATTTTAAATCACTTACCCATAGCACATATAACAAACTCTGGATGTTAGACACAACTGGTTTGAATAAAATATTTACTTCTCTTTTTTGTTTTTAAAAATGTTACTTAGCCAAAAAGATACTTTAATAAATGCATAAAACATGTTCATTGAAATGCAAAATTAATAGAGTGCATATTTCCTTCCAGATACTTTTGTATTTGATTTTGCCAAGGGTAGTTTAGCTCAGCTGCAACCACTGTTTGTTCACTGAGGGCCTGTTCATTATATTTGATACAATTTCACTGTTTTCTATATCATGTATTTTTCATATGGTAAAATTTTAATTTTAGCCTTATTACAGAATGTTTTTATTTATTACTATATGCAATTTAGATTCATATGAAAAAGGACAAGAGCAACTTGCTGTAATAAAAAAACATGAACTTGACCTCAAGGAGATGTGTCATTTTCTAGCTTTTTGAGCTATGCCAGAATAAAGAACTTTACATACAAATCTCATGTTGCTCATAAACATTCAAAAGCAAACCCTGGGTACAGCCCTGGAGTTTTGCTGTTGACTTCAGCAGTACAAGACTTTACCTCTAACTTGTTTTCTTCAGACTTTGTACAATGTATAGAACTCCAGCCCTGCAGTAGCCTCTAGGAGAGTCAGTGGGATTTCTCATAACACAATTGTGAGGAGCAATCTCTTCTGGGAATAGAATCAGAAGTGATTTTGGCTAGATATAAGCATTTGGGGATGCTGTACCTATTTGGGATGCCAGCCCTTTAAGTACAATATGCCACAGAGATTTTGCTTGTCAAGCATACAGTAGTCTAGGGACAGGGGGAAAAGAGACCAGTACTAGAAGTCTATCCCCTCATCTAAACCAAAAACATTATTTTTATTAAGCAAGAAATAGCTAAAAAAGCTAGAGAGGGTTGCTTTCAAGCATAACTAGAAAACAGCCTGTCAAGATTGAATTTTTTCATTTGAAATATTTTCATATTTAACAACTGTATCACATCATCTGTGCAACAATAACCCAGAGATCTGTTATATAAAGGTTCATATATATATGGTCAGAGTAGATTACTTTCTTCACAGGGAGTTTGATGGCTGCATGTCAAAGGCAATGCCTGTCTGGGCTCAATAAGTTCCCTCTTGAGAAAACTTTTCTTAGGACAGATGTCACCAGAGAGAAAAATGTACTCAAACTGTGCCTATGGAAGTCTCCTTTTATTGACAAGTGGGCACATGTATTAAAACCATAGAATAGTGATTCCTAGAATTGTTGAGTTGGAATGGACCTTCAAGATCATCTATTTCCAACCCCCCTGCCATAGGCAGGGACACCTTCCACTAAACCAGGTTGCTCAAAATCTAAAAGTGTTCTAGAATCATATGGACACTGTAGTTGCAGGCAAAGGAACTGGTGAAAATTAGATTTACTGTGGCAAAGCTTGACTTGATAAGGGTTTATTGTTTGTTTAAAATGTTTTCCCTGGGTGCACACAGAGACATTCACCTTTAATATTTTTTACTTTTAGGATTTTCAGTTGATTTTACTACTGAAAGATTGCAGCCAAAAAGGAAAAAAGAACATTATAAAATGCTACAGAGCAACATGGCCTTCTGTCATGCTGTGATTTGAGTCTACATGATTCGAGTTTTAAAGCTTGAAAGGAACAGCAGCACATGATCAATAATTCATGCTCTCTAATTAAACACTGATGACTGTGCCTAGAAGAATTTTATTTTAAACAGAAGTGTGTCCTTAATGTTTTCTGTAACAACAAATTGACAGCAAAGAAATCGTGTTTGTTTTCCCAGTTGGTTCAGAACATGGTAGTGGATTCAGTACAGGTTTCATCAATTCTTTTGTTGTTTTGTTTATGGTCTTGGGAGACTTGACACCAAAGTTTGACTTTATATGCATATATCCTCAGTAAGCTGCATATATCAAGGAACCTGGTACTGTGTGTTCTCTCTGCCTACAAATAGCTCATTTTCCTCTACATAGAATAGAAATATAGCTTGAGTTAATTTCTTTAAGTCAAAAGATGTTTGAAAGCCCACTGCAAAGAAAACAGCACTTCAGGTTAGCTATACTTGTGTTTTGACATTTTGTCTCCCTTATTACATATATGTGCTTATAATATATGTAGATGTAATATAAATAAGCCACCTGTCAGCTACTTCAGGCTAGTTGATCTATTTTATCACATTGTCTGGAGTCAGTCTACATTTTACTGAAGAACTGTCCAGACTCATAAAAACCATCAAGCTTGTTCATCTTTTAGATGGGAGATGTCTAATGAATGCTTATAATTAATTATGCTGTTGATTACATGGGAGTGAATTGTCTGCCTCTTGTGAAGATTGGATTAAAGAGGAAGTAAGGCCTAGTCCCTCCCAAAATACAAAGTAAAATACAGGTTTAGGGGGTGTGTTGTTATGAAGGTTGAACTTAGGCAAAACTATGCCAGCTGTATGTAGTGTGTAATGGACAGCTGGTCTGCTCTTACAATCATAATTGTGTGCACAGCATTCTCTTACAGCTGTATTTGCATATTGAATATCCTTCTGTTCCCTTCAAAAATCATAGCCCATGAATAACCTGATAGTACTCCAGTACTAAGGAAGGATGACTGACTATGGGAACACCTAGGAGTACACTTCAGCTTTCTGGAAGAGCCATGGCTTAGTTTGGTGGTCACACTAGAGCTAGATGTTTAAATAAGAAGATCATGATCAGACACCACAGAAAAGTTGTGATACTACAGTGGTATAATACTACATTAGCACATGTTCCAAGGTTAGTTTGTCAAAAAAAGCACAATAATTTCTGTACCTCAAACTTAAACAAGGACCTTTGAAGGCAATGGAAAACTGTAGGCTATCTTAGGGGGTTACTTACCTAAGGCAGAACTTGTTTAAGGGTTTTTATCCTGGCCATATCAAAGAGGACTGAGAACTATTTGAGACATTTTCCTCTAGTCCTTGAAGATGATTAGATTGCGAAAAAGAAAAACCTCCAAATAATCCCACAAAAGAAAATATTCCTTGTAACAAATATTTAGTTGGAAATCTAAGACTCTCTGGAAAGATGAATGCTTTTCTCAGATACTCTGTTTGATATTATCAAGTCAAACTCAAACAATTGTTCACTTGTACTTAGCTTTGAATAACACTATTCTTGTTTCTCACCTGAAAAAATCTTGCAATCTTGAGAGTCTGTCTTTTCTTTTAAATTTCTTAGTTGGCCAAATAAGAGATATCTACTACATGATATTAAGGTTGCATCTTACCAGCAGGAAATACACTCTCCTCATTGTAATAATTTCTTGTGACAATCTTTATTGCAACTTCCATCCAAATTTCTAAGCCCTAACTAAATTTCTTTTTGTACTTTGCTGTACCTTCCAAATAGTTCATATATTCAATGTTACTCAGTGAAATTACTGAGTGGCAGGGCACAGAGTTCACTGGCATAAGTTCTTGGATGTCAGAACATTTTGATGAGAAGCTTATAAGAGACAGTCTAGAGCTTACCTGGAATATGAGATAGGTGACATGAATTTGGCAGGGCCCTCTGCTGTCTTGCAGTTTGCAAATTGTACTTAAAATACTGTTTTTCTTGAAAAAATTTAGCACTTGATTCAAGAAACAGGGATAAAAAATAAAAATCACCTTCTCTTGTGCTTTTTTGTGCCAATGTTTTTAGAATCACAGAATACTTATGAAAACAAATATATTAATCCCTTAAAAATAATTCCTTTTTTTAAAAAAAGAGCAGCATTTTTATTTTGAGATTTTCCAGTTCTGTCTCTACAGTGACATGTGGATATGTGTCAACCCAGAGGATATTTTTCCAGTAACACAGTGTTCTGAATAAGTTATTCATGAACAGATGATCAAGTTCCGTTAGTTTCCCTTTTGATTGAGAAAACAACTGCAAGAACTTGCATTCTCCTTTAACTTCCTATTCCAAACACTGTCAGGCTAACCACAGATTTGAATGAGCTTTCTGTCCGTGGCAAATCCTAAACCAAATCCAACATGATTTAAACATTTTTAGTTAACAAACATGTTATTGAGGAAATGTAATAAAAAGAAGAAAGAGCTGAAGAGATCATGCTGCATGTCTTGCAAAGATCCTGAGGCACTGGGACCACGTTGTCATTCCTTTTTTTCCCTTTTCTTTTTATTAGTAGGGCTGGCATCTGCTGATTTGCTTAAGAAATGCATTTCAAAGGATGAGGAAAGTAAAAACATATTAAGAGTTAGTAGGTGCCTTGAAGGTGACTTACAAAGCTGACTTAGAGTCCCAGAGGATAAGAATTCAGACTCACTCTGTTTCCACCCTTAAGGGCTGCTGTAAGGATGGAATAATGAACCAACAATCTATTTTCTAACTTAATGCTTCAGTATAAGCTTTCATAGCCAGCAGGCGAGGAAGCTCACTTTGAGTAACTTTTCTGGTCTTTTTCCTCTCCTCTGCTAATGGAAAATAAATTTCACTGGTAGAAGCTCTTCTATTTTATTTCAGATAGGGGGATTCTGTTCCTTGCCACAGATAAATCTATAGATCACCTTGAACAAGAGAAATATGTTTATTTTAATTCTTTTTTCTCTATTTGTATTCATTATTTTAAACAGAATGTGGCTACAGTCTAACAGGCCTAAATGGCACAAAACTTCCACTTTAAAAACT
>NW_008688612.1:0-9509 GCF_000695815.1 Acanthisitta chloris | reverse complement strand
TGCACAGGAAACTCTTATTATGTGGCTTAATTAGAAACATATTTTTGGGATGGAAATGCACAAGACATAATGTTAGCCAGCTGAGGAACAGAGACAGACTTCTTTGGAAAACTGCTATCTGATGAAACAACAAAGGTTTGGGAATGAATTATTCAAGACCATACTCAAACTATTCAGGAACCCTGATATGGGGCTTTAAAAAAACAAGCCTGGAATCTGTTTAGTGAATTTCTCCAACTTGGGTCCCTTAGGGTTTGATGAGTTCCATAAAATGGGAGTAAGAGAGAAGCATTTTTTATGATCTTGGAAATGGGATGAGAGGGGATATTATCACTAACATTGTGCCAGGATTTCCACCACTAATTCATATCTACAGGGAGGGTTGTATCACAGTTACATTGATTCTGCATGGTTGCATCTACCATGAAAACTAAATTTGATTTGTACACTGCTTATACTTTGAGTCAAGCATATAAAAGAGTAATAGTGGCTGGACATTATTTGTGACAAGGAAATTACTTGTGAGTGGGTAGGTATGTGTGTGCATATGCCCATGTACCTGATTTTTCAATGCAAATTCCAAGTTTCTAGGAAAAGCAAAGAGTTTCTGTGCAAAACATTTTGCCATTTTTTATTATTTAGCTTTAAGAATTATACTATTAGATTTATAACTAATCCAATAACCAAGCTGTTCAGAGTTCTGGTATCAGCAGCTGAACTCACTCTATTTCCACACAGAGAGAGATGAAATCAGACATCTCTACATGGTTAGAATGAACAGTTATAACTCAGTTGTGGATCACGGACAAAATAATTAAGTCTGAAGTTTTGATTTATTCATCGTTTTTATTAGCATGTATTAATAGTTGTTTCACAGAATAAATAGCCATTTTTATGACAATATCATAGAAAAAGTATATTAGCACAGGTTAGAAACTTGATATCAGCCATTTGAACTGTTATTCCTGTGTTGACTTGCCAGAAAGAGAAATTATTAAAGCCATATTTGATTTCAGTTACTACCTAAATTTTTAAAACAGCTTTGAAATCTTGTCAAGATCAACATAATCACTGCTGTAATAAGTAAGTTTTATCTCAATTTGAACTGTTATTCCTGTGTTGACTTGCCAGAAAGAGAAATTATTAAAGCCATATTTGATTTCAGTTACTACCTAAATTTTTAAAACAGCTTTGAAATCTTGTCAAGATCAACATAATCACTGCTGTAATAAGTAAGTCAGCCTTTATCTCAAAATGAGTAACTTTGCTGTATACAGAGATATTGTCTATCAGCAGTGATATTACCAATTCACAAATTATTTGCTAATAAACCTTTTATCCTGCCAGACAGTCCTGTTCTTTTTCCATTTTTCCATAAATTCCAAGTCTCTAGTTGTTACGTTAGTCTGAGCTTACGGGGGGCAATGGCAATATGGGATTGTCAGTACACAAAACTGGGACATGAAAACTTAAAATGATACTGAGACCTGTCTAATCTGAAGAGAATTATGTTTAAGCCAATTTAAGTCACTTCAGGCAAAGGATCTCACCAGGTACCTACTGCTGAAGAGCAATATTTTCTCCAGTTCTAACACTGGGTTTATTATTTTTTTTTCTGCCTTGCTAGGATACAATGATAAAGTTACTGCTAAAATAACTGTTTCAGGATGTAAACAGCCAAATAATTTTGGGTCATGATAAGCTCAGAAGTGTCTGAGAGAGACAATTATGGCTATGTTTCTCTGAATGGACTCAACCTCTTCATTGTTTGAGTGGTCTCAGTTGCATTGCCATCCCTCATGGTACTGCTTACACATGTCTATACTGGGTTTGTTCTCAGATGTTCTTTTAGGTTTTTCATGTATATGGATATATTTAGATACCATGTAATGTAATTTTATAACAGCAATGTGTGCTATTGATTAGCATTTGGTGTCAAAAGAACAAAAAATACCAGACCACTTATAAATGTGTTGTTTTAATATGTGGATGAGCCTAATCTAAACCTCAATGGCATACAGTAACTTCTTCATTAAACAAGGCTTAATACAAAGAGATTTTGGCATTTCATTATGTTTTCTATGCTGAATCAGCTGCTATTGACAAAAATTCCCAAGTGACTTAAAAGTCACTGTCCTCCAGAGACTCAGTGTGATCTGAGCTCCTCAGTCTCTTCTGAAAATGAGACATTATCTTCCAAGCCACTCAGGCACTGGAGAAAGTATTCTATGCCTACTAATTTTACAGACAATTTCATGGGAATGATAATTATGTAGTGAAAACTTAATTACAACATCTATGCTTTCATGTTTGAAAAAAAAAATTACACTGAATTAAGCCTGTTGTTACTGGAAAATAACACAGAAATTTCATTAAAATATCTTGGCTTTGAATTAGAGAGAGAATCAACAGTGTTCTAACTTTGGGCATTTAAAATACACGTGAACATTTGACCCAGCTACAAATAGATATAGCAGCATTTACAATTTGCATTGAATACTTGATTGTGTCGAAGTTTTAATTGTTGTACAGATCACATCAAAAAGATGGAATATTTTCAGTTTCACAACTCTCTAACTAATTTGCATTTGTAAAACCAATATTATAAACATTGAATGGACCAATGTTATTTTTCCCTGTAGGTTAAAAGCATTTTTTTCCTTTTTCCCAAGGGTCAAACACTTTGACAAATAAAAAAAATAGTTTGCTCTCCTAAAGGAAAATTTTGTTATGAAACACAGTGCTTCATAACAAAATTTTTCATAACGTATCTTTTGTCTTTTTAACATTAAATTTTCAGAGCTAGAAATATGATGAATTACACATACAGTTTGGGCTTTATTTTCCTTTTTTGAGTTGTTTTGGTGGGTTTGGTTCTTTTGGGTTTGTTTTGGGGGGGTTTTGTTTGTTTTTTTGGTTGGTTGGTTGATTTGGTTTGATTTTGGTTTTGGTTCATTAGGTTTTTTTGGTTGAAGATGAGGAAATAAGAATTTCTGCTTATTTGCTATTCTGATTTTGAGACTTTAATAGTTACAATAGTTTCATAGCCTCTGGAAAATACTTTTTCCATGAAATTTGTATTATGTTTAGCCTGAAGGCAATTTTGACTACTGTAGCTGGATTAAGTACCCTGGGAACATCTCCTTTATAGGATGTGTTCACGATAGACATTGAGTTATGGATCTTTGACTGAGAAAATTCATACTGTGGAAGATATCTGCACTGAAAAACAATCTGTAAATGCAAAGCAGGAAATTCTTTATGTAAGAGAAGAGCAATTAAAAAAACCCAGAGCCCAGTGACAAGTGGTGTTTCTCAGGAGTCAGTACTGGGAGTGACAACTCAACATCTTTGCTGGTGACATGGACAGTGGGATCGAGTGCTCCCTCAGCGAGTTCACTGATGACATAGCAACTTTCCAGTATCTGAAGGGGCCCTACAGGGAAGCTGGAGAGGGATTTTTCATTAGGAGCTGTAGCAATAGGACAGGACATAATGGTTATAAATTGAAAGAGGGGAAATTTAGATATTAGGAAGAAGTTTTTTACTGTGAGGGTGGTAAGACACTGGCACAGGTTGCCCAGGGAGGTTGTGGATGCCCCAACCCTGGCAGTGTTCAAAGCTAGGCTGGATAAAGCCTTGAGCAACCTGGTCTAGTGGGAGGTGTCCCTGCCCATGGCAGAGGGGGCTGGGACTAGATGATCTCAAAGGTCCCTTCCAACCCTTAACATTCTATGATTCTATGATCAAATGGCATCCATCCTCTTCTATAACTGGAGCCAAAGCAGCCTGAATAGTTGCCTGTCCAGTTGAAATTCAATCTGAGAAGGCCCTGTCTGTATTGCATCAAGCAGTAGTTCATACATCTCATTTCCAAACTGGAAGTAGCCAAAGGTTTTATTGTTTTACCTTCTTGTTTCTACCTGGCCTGCATTGTTGCTGAGCAGTGAGTCCCATGGACTTTGTTTGGAAATACAGCAAAAGAAGGGTTGCTCTTTATGCTTTATGTATTCCATAGCTTAAATACTACATGAGCTACAACTAAATGAGTTTTGCTATCTTTATTTTAATTATGTGCAATTAAATGTTCTATCAGAATTCCCTACAGCATTTCTTCAAATGATTCTTCTCAATTAGTGTAATGACTTCACTGATTTTATGGAGAGCAAAACTAAGAAAAGTAAAAATAAAGAACCTAAGCAAAGCAACAAATAGATAAGGCCAGTCTGAGATCTAATCTTTTCTTGATGCACATCAAACAACAGGAATAATTTATGCTTGGAATTTCATTTATTAAATTTTACTCCTTTTATTAAAGAAATTATCAACATAGCAGTGATGATCTCTGCACTCCATGTTGTTTTACTCAGTGCAGAAATATTGCAACAAATAATGAAGGGAAGTTGATGTATTTCAAGTTTTTGTTTGAAGCTGCACCTGTGTGCATATCCTGAAGTTATCCTGGCCCAATATAATAAGACTGAACTGAAGGAATTTCCTAAAATAGGAATTTAATATTAGTTTAATTATGATCTCTGCAACTGACCAGAAGGTCATCACTTACTGCATGTCAACAGAATGAGTTTACAGGAAAGACAGCTGAGGGAGTTGGGTTTCTTTAGTCTTGAGAAGAGGCAGCTCAGGGGTGACCTCATTGCTCTCCACAGCTACCTGAAAAGGGGGTTGCAGAGAGGTGGGAGATGGTCTCTTCTGAAAAGAGGGGAATAGAGGGAATGGCCATAAGCTGAGACAGGGGAGATTCAGGGTAGACATTAGGAGAAAGAATAAATTCACAGTTAGGGTGGTCAGGCACAAGAATAGGTTGCCCAGGGAGGTGGTGGCGTCACCATCCGTGGAAGCGTTTAAGAGGCATCTGGATCTGGTGCTGGAATATATGGTTTGGGGTTTAGGGGTTACAGTGGAGTGACAGGTTAGTGGTTGGACTTGATAATCTTAAAGGTCTCTTCCAAACTTGATGATTCTATGCAAATTATGAACTAACCTACAAGAAATATCTATAACCTAGGTGAAGAATAAGGTTTAAGCAAAATGTTGTCCCTGAGACACAGCAAGAACAAAGCATACCCAGCATATGGCACTTTAGAGAGAGAGAAAGTAGGATTGTCACGTCTTAGACCAAGGCACTCCACCTGGGTCCTATATGCCCCAAATCAACATACCAAAACTTTCCTTTGTGTCCAAGGAATGAAGCACATGCAGTGTGCTATGGCAGTGCTATGAAAGAGCCCCCTCATCCTCCCTCCGAGCAGCTTCATGTAAATCTGAGCCTGGAGTACTATAATTTAGCCTAAACTCTGAGCTTTTATTACATACTGAACCTGGTGACATTTGGGAAAAATGCGATGTCATATTCATCCGCTGTGCATTGATAGAAACTGATAGGCATGCATTAGTCTTGACAGCAAGCGCTGAATAACTGAAAGCTATGTACAAAAATGTTGAATCCTTGCCATAGATTAAATAGATACTGTGCATAGATTGATAGGTACAGAGATTTTCTTTTTGAGGAACAAAAAAGAACAACAAAAAGGTGGCTTACCCAAGAACCGTGTGCGGGATGAATTGGTGACAGAAGCCAGCTTAAAGCAAAACAATAAAACCCCAACACACAACTTTGAAAGTTCCCATGTTTGTACATGTCAAATCCTGACATCTTTCCCTTGAAAGGTTGGTTCATTTTATAATACATCTCTGCACAATGTCTCTGCACTTTTAGGAATACTGATGAGGCATCTGAGAGTTAAAACAAAAGCCCTTGCAGTGGGGCTGCAAATATTTTTCAGAATATTTTTACTTGTGAGAGGGAAGGAAGGGATAATGCTATTAAAAATAACCTAAGCCAGCTATAGAAGCAAACTGCAATTTTTGATTTTATAAAGACAAATTCTGACCTGGGTGAAATCAATCAATGAGAAAATGTGATGGTTTTGAAGCACTGGCTTCCTCCCTGGGTACAGTGGAACCTGCAGGGAGAGGGGACAGTTCTCCCATGGCAGTGCTGAGCAATAGCTGAGCAAATCTTTGATCCTGTTCTGTCATCTTGTGATGACAGAGTAATGTGGAAAGCACACTACCTTCAAACTTGAAAGCTTCTTCTCTTCCAAAATGGCCAGAAACTATTTTTTCTTGCTCCGTTTGTATATGTTGAATTGATGACACAAGACTTTTCTCACTTTTAAAAGGATGTTTGATTTGTTACAGACACCTTTTCTGACCTTGAACCTTTTGTCCTCTCACTATAAACAGCTGAAAAGTCACACTGAGTTGAAATGGAGATAAGCACTAGCATCTACTTCATGTAGCTGGTGGTGTAAGGTGCACAAGCCAGCTGGGAGATGAAAAATGTAACATGGTACTCTTAGCAGTGTATCATCAAAGGAAATGTGCAAAGCTTATATGTTGATTGATGCATCTGTAACTAAAATAAAAATGAAGCATAGGACAAGGGTGTATAGAACAAGCCTAGGGGAGTCATACAAGGTTCATGTATGTGTACAGCAAGCTCCTCATCTGCCTGCAGAGCTGTGTGTACCAGTGACCTGCAGTGCTTGGTCCCAGTACCCACATTCATGTTCATTTTCGTGCCACAGTGAATATGCCACATTGAAACAACTCTCCTAAAAGCTCCCTGGGAACTTTACCTCTGTGCGTGCAGAGGGATGCTCTGACTCTGAGCTGTGGAGAGGAAGGAACATAACATATAGTGGTCTGCAAACCATCTGTGGGGCATTCAGTTATGGTCCTCAAGGAACTAATTGATTACATGATACTACTTCCTTTTATTTCTAACTGGAGGAATGTAAGGAATAAATAATGCAAGGCATAAAACTGGACAGGCATCCAAAAAACATAAACACGTGCTACAATACAATAGTGGGAAACATCCTCATTAAACATATTGCTACATATTTTTATGCACTGTGAATTTGACCCATTATAGATATAATAGAGAGAGCAAGATAATTTATTTCCCAGATATGGAGTTGTTCTAACTGCCCTGACATCATCACACTGTTACAGTTCCCAAGTATTTTAAGCAGTGACTATAGGTTTAAGAAGCACATTAAAACATCCTATGAACTAAAAAAGTTTACACCAGCCACACTTCTGCAGCAACAGCAACAGCCACCTAGGGAGGTCAGTATTTTGGGAAGGACTCTCTCTGGAAAGAACTCCTGGGTTAGACTTAATTCTATTACTTCTTACTGGATTACTTGTATTAAGAATTATGTCTTCCAGCTGCAGCTGAGATGAAGTGTTAGGCAACATCCATCAATAAGTTTGGGCCTATGGGATGCACAGTTTTAATTTAATTGTACATTCCTATCTGAGTTTTTATTTGCAATTCCAGCTCTAAATCATAATAGAGATATTTTTGGTTACAAGCTATTTTCTTTCCTAAAGAGAGGTCTCTAAAATATGCAAAAATCAGTACCCTTATTAATTTGACAGTGAAGGATGTATAATGAAAGATAGTCAGCATTTCTCTTTCATTGTTATTATTATTTGCTAATCTTGAGATCTAATCTAACCCCCAAAGCTGCTACAGAACTTCATTCCTGTTATATATTTTGTTTGTATTCAATTAGATGTGTATGACAGCTATTGGATTTGTAAGAAAATATTTCTTTAAAATTAAATCCATATTTTACTTCAAATTTGAAAGAATTAGATGATTGTTTTAATTTTATTGTTGTCTTTAATTAAATCCGTGTAATATTTTCTAGTTTTCCAAAGCAGAGGAGGTTAATATTTTGTGCCTTATCACTCTTTATGGATAATACTTCTAATAAAGATTTAGGATATACAGATATATCTAGTTTTGGAGCATGAAGTGCTGTTTGAAATGTCTGAAATGGTGTTTGAACTCCATGACATGTTGAATTGGCAAAAGAGGTTGCTAATTGCCATCCTCATTAGAAGTAACCTGTTAATCCAGAAATAATATCATATTGCCAAAGCTGAACCATTGCTCTTAGAAACACATGTGAGAAAGAGACTTTGCACTGAAACCCCCTAGTTTTGGAGCATGAAGTGCTGTTTGAAATGTCTGAAATGGTGTTTGAACTCCATGACATGTTGAATTGGCAAAAGAGGTTGCTAATTGCCATCCTCATTAGAAGTAACCTGTTAATCCAGAAATAATATCATATTGCCAAAGCTGAACCATTGCTCTTAGAAACACATGTGAGAAAGAGACTTTGCACTGAAACCCCGTGCTATGAAAGCTGAACCATTGCTCTTAGAAACACGTGAGAAAGAGACTTTGCGCAGAAACCCCAGACTAGAGAGTGTGCTATGAGTTGTGCTAACACTTGCAAGAATATGGAAGTTGAAGTTTAAAGCCAAAGTCACCCAAACAGAGCCAGATTTAAGCATTACTGACATTTCAAGATCTCACTGTGCTTTCTTGATACCATTGTGATTGAAGAAGAAGAGGTGCTAAAACAGATCATGATGAACTTTACAACATAGTAATGAGAGCATGTAGCTTTAAAATTTACAAATGACCCATATTTCTATTATGCCACCTCAAAAATTTGAATACTGTTATGATCATTCCTCATAATGTGCAAGAGGTGGAAAATTTTTTCCCTAATAAAAATACAGAAATTTATTTACCTAATACACTTATCTTAGGAATTTATACTTATTTAAGCTATTATAGATGTAGCATTGTTTGCCTTTTTTTTTAGGAATTATGTAATGCATAATTTTTTATGTTATGATAGGATGTCATGGAAGAAAGTTATTCGTAATGCATAATTTTTTATGTTATGATATGATTACATGGAAGAAAGTTTTTTTTTTTAGGTTTTTTTATCCAGGCTTATGATTTGATACTTCCTCATAAAAATATGCAATAAACATGAAGGACAATTAGCTTAGATTAGATTTTTCCAGATGCACCATGTGCTATGAAACTTCACACCCAATTTCCTTTTACAATTTTAAGTGCCTGAAGAGCACTAATAGGTGTTACTGGCCTTGACCAGCCTCACCTGGGGCCCCTATCCACCCCACCCCATCCATTAGCTTAAATACTAGCTCTTTGTGTGAGCTCTTTTCAGCTTTCTTATCCTTCCTCAATGCCTGCTGGAGGGTTGGTGGGGCCTGCTGTCCCCTGGCTTCCCTACAGGAACTGCCCTGTGCTTGTGGCCACCTAAAAGCAGGTTAAGTGTTTTTCTCAGTTTCACTGGGAGAATTTTGTCGCCACTGTCAACCTGCAAACAATGTCTTGTTTGGGGGAAGTGTGCTTAGTACCCTTAGAGTTTGTTGAGAGTAAGAACAGGTTTTGAACATAGATGTTGACACTGTAATCTCTAGTAAGTATTAGGTGCCTTAAATTACTGAAACTGGTTGAGTTTGTCACTCTCCAGTTTTCCCAGTGCTACTGTCTACAGGTGTCGATTGCTTTTAAACCACTGCTATTAATGACTATGGAAAATGTGAATCAAGGAGTGGTATGTTTACTTGTGAAATATGAA
>NW_008688611.1:51153-54726 GCF_000695815.1 Acanthisitta chloris | reverse complement strand
CCCACCCAGGTGAGGATTTGTAAGGTTTACATGCTCGTACACTATTGTGGGGACCCGGGAGCCTGCAATAACAATGAAGCCAAAAATCTGCCTTCCCCCCTCTCCTCCCACCCCCTGTATCCTGAGCTCCGTGGGCTGGCTGCTGTTTGAAGGGGATGCTGTAGCTTCTTTTCCTCTTCCCATTTCCCTGTTTCCTGCATTTTTCTGTTCACCTTTCCCTTTGGGAGCTCAGCCAGGGCTCACTCAGCCCAGGCTCTAAGCAGTCTGAGCTGCTCCATCCCTCAGTCAGGCAGGGAAACCACTAGGCACCAGAATGTCCCCATTTCCTTTCTTTTAGTCATTTTCTCACTGCATGAAAAAGTATTAATGGAACCCAGAGTTGGGTTTTGCTTTCAAGCAGATTCCTTTGCTATTTTCTGCTCTGCAAACGGTGGGAAGGTCTGTCTGGCGGTGGCTGTGATTTAGCCCATGTGCTGGTGGGGCTGGCAGAGCAGAGGAGGTGCCTTGCTCCTTCTCACTCCATCCCCTCATCCCAGCTGGGGCAATGTGACAGGGATGTGCTGGGCTGGGCCAAGCACAGCTGCAGCTCCCCCAGCCACGAGTGGTGTCTGCATGGTCTCCACACCCACCACCACTCCACGATGTGTCCCTGGCTCAACCCATCTGGCACACACACCGTGGGACACAGTTGGCATCTCTGCTGGAGGATGAGTGTTGTGTGGGTGCTGCTGCAGCTCTGTTTCCATCTGCCTTGGCCCCTGCCCTGGGGAAGGAGAGATGTGCATCCCCTCAAGAGCAAAGTGCAAGATGCCTATGTGCCCCTAAAGCCACCCTGGGGGCTCACCCTCCATCCCTGCTCCGGCTGATGGTGCTGCATCTTTCCACCCTGCTCTCTGATGGGATGTCTGAAGCTCCTGCAGCTGAGCCCAGCTGGGATACTGTCCCCTTGGGAATGGAAGGTAGCATCTGGATGTGTAGGACAGGCTCATTGGTGTCCCATGATGCAGGAAACAAGGCAATGCCCCAGTGATCCCTGAATCCTCCTGGTGTGGCAGGCACTGACTCCCCAGCCAAGTGATGCTGGTCCTTCACTGTGCAACCCCACTCCCCAGTTTTGGGGCCCTATGCTTGTGGTACTTTCTGATGCCCATAAAAAAACCACCTTTCCCCATCCCCAAGGAGACCGACCTCACGTCCACGTGCAATATTTCTGCCTCGTCTGCAGTTGCTGCCCTCATGGGTGCCCATGTTTCATTGTGGGGAGGCTCCTGGAGGGTGTCACCTCTCTCCCTCCCATGGAAACTCCTTTTCCTTGTTGCTTTGTGGCCAAAATGCAACTCTCTGGGGTGGATATTTGCAGTGCCTCCAACTTCTAGAACGCTCATCTGCCAGACCAGTCCCTTCCTGGTGCCAATTGATGTTCCCTATGAATGTGACACTGCTGTAATCACCTCTGCTGATAAATGATGGACCCTGCAATGTTTGACATAGTTCCCGGGCAAAGGCAAACCTCATTTGCTCTGACACTTTCCCCTGAAAAGCATTTAATTTTCAGAGGACCTGTCATGACTGGAGCTCCATCAGTGCTTGCAGATGTCTCCCCAGGGAGTCAGCCCTGCCAGGTCTTTTGGCATGCTGAGTGTCCCTGAGCAAAGTGTTTTGGCCCCAGTATTCCCCCCGGGCTGTGGATTTGGACCCCTGACTTGGAAGCTAATAGTTTCTGTTTGAGAAGCACCAAGGGCCCCCAAATCCTCCTGAACATCACCAGGATCTGCAGCATCTTGGTATCACTGAAAATACAGCTTGGAGCATCTCGTGCATGAAAATGTTGGCCTTAACCTCCTCGTGCCTCAGTTTCCCCATCAGTGAAGTGGCCAGGGTGAGCCATCCCCTCTGGAAACTGGTTCAATGCCTGTGCCTAGGTAAGCACAAGCTCTGGACACAGCTCACAGCTGCGACCACAAAGGTTTGGCAGGACCCACCAAACACTGGGAGCAGTGTATGAACTGCTGGGGTGGAGTTTCCATCAACAAGTGATTAATTCTGGTCTCTGTTTTACACCTGCTCATGGTGAAAGGCGAAGGGCCAACAAGCCCTGGTTTGTTCCTGTTGGTCCTTGGGTTCCTGGTGCCTGTCCAAGCAGAGCCCTGGTGATGGGAAGGGGATCTGAAGCACAGCCAGGCAGAGGGTCCAGCCCTGGTGACTGCAGCGTGTCCCCCCTCTCATTTGTCCCTGTCGGTGTTGCCCCATTAAATGCCTCGTCTGTACTTTCCTTTCTTTCATTTTTCTGTCCGTGCGCTGACTGTTGCTGCTTTCTGTCTTTCCTTGAGCTCTGGGACTGGGCTGGGCTGAGCTGTTTCCCCTGGGAGCAAAGACGTGGGAGAAGGCTCTGGGGGCTGATTCCCCCTGCCCTCTCCTCACAGCACAAACCAGGACCTGAGAGAGAGAGAAGTGAAGGGTTTTTCCTTCAGAGCAGCCTGTAATTAATCTGATTTGCAATGAGACCAGGCAACCCCTGGGAGCACTCCCCACTGGGTGGATGGAGAGGATTGTTTGCTTATGGAGGACCCCAGACCCTGTTTGTGCCAGGTACCAGCTGCATCTCACCCACCTGCACAGAAGTAGGTGTCTGTTGGTGCTGCCCATGCCATCAGGACTCCACTTAGGATCAGGGCTGGCTTTGAAGCAGGGCCAGGCATGGCATGGGGGCAGCTGAAATCACTGGCAGAGCTGCCCCCTTCCCGTGTCTTGAGGGTCAGGGGGGTTTGAATGGGATGGGTGGGTGACCCACAGCCAGATCACTGTCCCCTATCATCTCCAATGAGATCTGGGGCATTGAGTGAGGGCATCACCCAGCCCTCCTTCCCGAGGGCATTGGAGGGGAGGGATCTGACTGGGACAGGAGCAAGGGCTGAGGGCAAAGAAGGGAGTTTATAGCCCTGGTCTCTGTGCACAGCTTGGGGTGCAGCAGTTTTGGGGTCTCAGTTATGTGTGCCAGCCTGACTGTTCCAGTGTGCTGCAGGAAAGCTTTCCTTCCCTTCTCTCTCTGCTCCCATGGCCACCAGCCCTGGGCTGGGTGCTGTGTCCCATGGGTGGGACCTCTGTCCTCCTGCCCAGGGGGTGGCTGAGCCCCAGGCTGAGAAACAGCAGCTCCAGCAAAGAGCCTTTTTTGTGAAGATGAAGCCTGTGTGTGCGTCCGTGCCGGTGTCTCGGCTTGCATGCCCCGCTGCCTTGTCTTGAGATGAATTCAAGAGCAAACCAAGCAAACGAAACAGTTTAAAAAAAAAACAAAAGAAAAGAAAACAAAACCCAGGAACTTTGTGACAGTGGAAATAAAAGCTTAATGACAGTAACAAAGTGGTCTGTGATGTGCTGGGGGGGACATAGGGCAGTCCTCAAAGCTGCCCTTGTGCCCAGAGGGGTCAGGAGTTGGGCTGGGGGATGTCCAGTGCCCTGAGCATGGGGCTGTGGTGGCACCAGCAGCAAGTGGTGACTGGGCTATGCCAGTGCAGCTTTAAATAGGTACAAGGGGTAACAGGGTCAAACAGGAGGGGAAGTTTAGGTTAGACATTA
>NW_008688611.1:48747-51050 GCF_000695815.1 Acanthisitta chloris | reverse complement strand
GAGCAACCTGCTCTGGTGGGAGGTGTCCCTGCCCAGGGCAGGGGGGTGGGACTGAATGATCTCTAAGGTCCATTCCAATCCTATAAATTCTATGATTCTATGACTCTATGAAATAGGGATGCTCTGGGCTGTGTGGGCAGGCACTGTGCCCACACCTGTGATGAGCTGTCAGGTCTCAGCTCCAAGCACATCAGGAACCCTTCAACCCCATAACACTGCTCCTTCCACCTCCCTGTCCCCAGACACAACTTTCCCTCTGCCAAGTCTTGTCCCCCCTCCCTGCAGTTCCCACATCCCTTCTTCTCTTTTGCAGCGAATACACTCTCAGCTGTGTGCCTACCGATACTGTACCCATCCCCTCTGACCCCCCCGTCGGTGCAGCGGGCTGGGAGCTGTCTGGGGTCGCTTTTGGCACACAAAGGCTGCAGAGGAAGTTTGATACAAGTACCTCCTAATTGTGCCGCCGGAGGTGCCCCCGGGCATCCCCCGCGGCTGGCAGGGGGAGCAGGGAGCTCTCAGCCCGGGTTAGGCTTTTCACGTGCTGCACCATCGAGTTTGCCATTCTGAGCTGCCAAGTCCCCTGGAAACGAGCCCTGCGAGGCCTCCCTGCCAGCCCATCTCCGTTTTGTTTGCTCTCTTAACGAGGCTGACTAATTATTTTCGGGAGGCCAGAGGAGATGCCCTAATGGTCCAAACAAGGAGGCTGTGTTTGCACAGGGGGTTTTGTCCGGAGGTGCCTCGTGCCAGCACATGGTGGGGGTTCCTGGGGATTTCTCCCCTAGGCAAGGACAGGCACAAGCTCTAAACTGTGGTGGTAACCCACAGGCTGTGCCTTAACCCCCAGCAAGGAATGGGTTAATGACCAGCTAGTACAGGTGCTCCTGAGAGCACCGATGAGTGTGGGAAAGGCTGGCTGGGATGAATTTGTTGATGAGGAGAGGTTGTTGAGTTTTCTTTGTGCCAGCAGTGGTGGTGAGAGGTGCTCCCTGTCAGGGTGCAGGATGGAGCTGGGATACAGGTTGCTGGGGATGCTCTAAGGTAGGTCTCATAGAATTGAGGGGTGGGGGGTCCCCCCCCAGCTTGCAGTGAGTGTGGGGTGGGAGTGCAAAGCCTGGGGAAGATAAGGGGCTGCAAGTGAGTGGCTTTGTGCAAGCAGCCTACAGCCCTGGCTGTGGGAGAGGAGAGGGACAGGCCACCAGCACAGCCCCAGGGGTTAGAGATCTGCCCTGCTGCAAGGGAGAGTCCTTGCCTACCCTGAGGCTGTGCCTAGCCTTGCAGGGACACAGGGGGCAGAGGGATGCACAAGCTGGTCCCACTGATCTGTGTGTGGGGCCAGGAGTGGGTAATCTCCAATGGGCCAAGCCTCTGTCTCTGAGAGGAGTGGGACTTGGTGCTGGGTGTGAAGGAGGTGCTCAGCCCTTGGTGCACAGCTTCACCTGGATCTGGCTCTTGGCTGCAGCTGCTCCCTGGGTCCCGCTGAGGGGGAGTTGAGCAAGAGCCCAGCCTCCCTGTGGAGCAGCCATGAGCTCAGCACTCCACTTCGAGGGGAGCCAGGAAACACTCCACTCCTGGCCAAGCGCTGCCTGTCCCGGCCAAGGGCTGCCTGTCCCAGCCCATGTCCTGGCTCCGGCTTTGTCTGCACTTTTCATGGCTGTTTGCTCCCTGCTCCTGGGGCAGTTGCACTGGTGAGCCCTTCTGAGCCCCTCCAGAGCCTCTTGACCCACCCCCCACCAACCCCACTGCAGACCCCCATTCCAGGGAGGGCACTTTGCCTAGCAGAGGGGGAGTTTGCTTCCTTGGGGTCCCTTTCCCATCTGTCTCTCCCCCCTGCTGGGGGTTTGGCAGGCTTTCCCTGCAGGTGCTCAGCTCCAAGACCCCATGTCCTCCCCTAACCCCCGGCTCCCCGTGGCAGAGCAGGGTCTCTCTGAGCTGGGTGACCTGGGCAGTGTTTCTGACAATCCTGTGGGCTGCAGAATCTGCTTCCCAATCCCTACATCTCCATCCCAACTTCCTCCAGCTCCCACCCACCTCCCTGCTGCGTTGCTGGCTCCAAAAGTCCAGATTTCCCTCCCACCCCACTCTCCTCCCTCCCAGAAGTTGAGCACTGGAGGAGCAGGTCCACAGCTGCGGGTGGCTCGGCGTTCCCTGACGGGGTCCCTTCTCCATCCCCACCGTGTGTGGCCCCTTGTCCCTCCCTGGTACAGGGACAGTGCCCTGGGAGTCTGGGGGAAGGACCAGGACAAGGACAGAAGGAGTGTCCTGGCACCTGAGGGTCTCCCCTGCGATGCCACCCCATGGAGGGG
>NW_008688611.1:33412-48736 GCF_000695815.1 Acanthisitta chloris | reverse complement strand
CTGGCCCCCAGTCTTGCTGAGACACCCCCGAGCACAGGTTGGGCCACTCTTGCCTTTGTGTTCGATGTCACTGGCTCCATGTACGACGACCTGGTGCAGGTGATGGACGGAGCCTCACGCATCCTGGAGAGGACACTCAGCAGGAGCACCAAGCCCATCAGCAACTACGCACTGGTCCCGTTCCATGACCCAGGTACGTGTGGGACAGGGTGAGGACACGTGTCCTGCCAGGGATGGGGCTTCAGGGAGCTGGGCTGTGGTTCTGGCTGGGTTTGGGACTGAAGTATGTGCTCCACAAGTGCCTGCACTGTCCCTTCTCCCTGTTTTTATTGCCCTGGTGAACTCTGTGATGGGGATGGCAGCACGGGATGAGTTGCAGCTTGAGGGCATGGAGCTGGGCTGGGGTTCCTGTGCCTAAGACACCTTGCAGGCACAGGATAAGCTGTTTCCTACTGAATTAATCCCAGGGATGCTGGCACCCACTGGTGGGTGGCTCTTCCACTTCCATCCTGTTCTGATCTTCCCAGTCTAATCATAGGAGGGCATTTCTATACAAGACCACAACATGCTTCCAGGTCACCTCAATAAAAGTACCATTCCCTAGGAGGTTTTGATAATTCACTGCAATACTAGAATCATTTCTTTCTGTCCCAGTCTTTGCCTTAGGCTTTTTGTGCACACCCATAAAAGAGCAGCTGTTTCCCAAAAGAACCTTGACCTCCTACAAGGAGAGCAGGACCTAGGCTTTATTTTCAACAGAAACACTGAGTTGAATGAAAATCACTGGAGTCAGACAGGGAAGGAGGCAGAGGCAGTGATTGAGTTTCTGCATTGCTTTGCTGGGAGTCTCCCACAGCAGAAAAGATCATTGAGTTTGCAGATCACCCTGGCTAGGACCACCTGGTGTGTCAGGAGAAATTCTTGGGCATGGGAATATTTTTCCAAAATGGTCACAGTATGGGCACAGGGGCTGGTTTGCCCAAACCCACCTCTCACCTGGTGCCAAGCCAGGGCAGATGCTGAACCCTGAGTCTTGCAGGTGTTTGAGCTGGGGCAGATGCTCGGGAGCACTGGCAGCATGGGTGGCACCAGAACAGGCTGGTGCCACGGTCAGGGGGCTGAGACAGTGGTGTTGGTGTGTTTTCAGAGGTGGGACCTGCCACCCTCACCGCAGACCCTCAGCTCTTCCAGCAGCGCCTGCGGGAGCTCCATGTCCAGGTAGGCACTGTGCTGGGGCTGGCTCAGTGCCTGGCCCATGGCACTTGGTGGGAAGCCTGGCACTGTACAGTGGTGGGTCCTAGGGGCAATCCCTGCATCCCCCAGGAGTGTGGTGGAGGCTCAGGGCTGAGCAGACTGGGTGGGTAATGCTGGTGCTGTGCTATGGGGCAGAGCATTCCCAGATCACAGCTCTTTTCCCAAAGGAAGATATTTTCCCCAGGAGAGTTTGCACAGACTCTCTGTGGAACCAAAAATCTCTTCTTCTAGAAGCACTGCTTGAAAAATGAGTTTAAATTTTTTTTAAGAACAGTTTTGTCTGTTTTCTGCCAGCTGAAATGCTTCCTGGGAGTATAATCCTACTTTATCCATCCCTGCTCCTGCCTTGCCTCCTGTGCATTGTTAAATCCCTGTGGCATTTCCCTTCAGATGCAGCTGTTTTGGCAGGAGCTGTAAAGCTGTGGCTGTAAATGGTTTTCCAGCCCTTTGGGGTGCCAAGCCCTGGGGAAGCAGGAGCTGGTCCTTGCTGTGCTTCTGTCCTTGCTGGGGGGTACTGGTTCTGCTGCTGGGGTGGGCATGAATGTGCCTGCTAAAGGTAATAGGGGGAAACCAACAGCTTCTGTGAGCCTGGATCCCCAAATGGGTGGTTTAATAATCACTGGAGGTGAGACAGGGACGGGTCTGTGTGATCCTGTGTGTCCCTGCAGTTCCATCATGCTGCCCTGGGCTGATTCCAACAAACTGGTGTAGCTCTTCTCCGTGAGCAGACCCTGGATGGGATCCTGCTGGAAGCCTGGCAGGGAGAGGCTGAGCACTAGGTGGCCCAGAGCCTGTGCCTTGTCCCTTGCTGTGTGCTGCAGGGCGGAGGGGACTGCCCGGAGATGAGCGTGGGAGCCATCAGACTGGCTGTGGAGATCTCTCACCCTGGCTCCTTCGTCTACGTCTTCTCGGATGCTCGGGCCAAGGACTACGAGCAGCAGGAGGAGCTGCTGAGGCTGCTGCAGCACAAGCAGACCCAGGTGAGTGGCAGTGGTGCTGCCCACCAGCCTCCTGTGACAGCCACCCTGGGGGGATGCTGCAGCAGCCAACAGTGAGACTCAGCGATAAACCCCCTGTGCTGCCTGGGAGTGGGGGGAATTTTGCATCCCCTGGGCTGGCCCGATGTACTGGGATGCTGGTGGGGCTGGACAGACACGTGGTGGCTGTCCAGAAGGGACTGTTCTGTGGCAGGTGGTGTTTGTGCTGACGGGGGACTGCGGGGACAGGAGCCACCCTGGGTACCGAGTGTACGAGCGCATCGCTGCCACCAGCTCTGGGCAGATCTTCCACCTGGACAAGCAGCAGGTGACAGAGGTGAGTAAGGAGACCTGTGGGAGCAGGGATGGAGTGGCTGAAGTGTGGTACCTCAACCTGAGCCAGCACCTCCTGCCCACCCATCCCTGAACAACTCCCATGCCCACAGGTGCTGAAGTGGGTGGAAGAGGCCATCCAGGCTTCCAAGGTCCACCTGCTGTCCACAGACCATGAGGATGGTGGGGAGCACACGTGGCCAGTCTCCTTTGACCCCAGCCTGAAGGAGGTCACCATCTCCCTGAGTGGCCCTGCTCCAGGGATCAAGGTTCAGGATCCAGCAGGTAGGAGCCCAGGAGAGGGGAATGGCAAGGGGTGATGTTTTGCCTCCTAAGAGACATAAGGTCAGGGCAAACAGGAAAGGGAGGGAACCACCAAAACCTGCCCTGAAAACTCAAAAAAACAAAAAGGGGTGGGGGAGGATCAGCTACAAAGCCTTCAGTAAACAACAAGTGCATCTCCCTGCTCCCCTCCTGGGTTTTCCCTGCTGCCTTGGCTATGAGCTGTGCTGAGCTCTGCACTACCTTGAGCCCAGAGGGGTGGAGGTCCAGGCTGCTGCAGGGACCAGGGGTTGGTCCTGCATTGTCCATCCCAGAGGTTCACCTACTATTGCAGGAAAGGTCCTGGAGAAAGGTCGAGGTCTGAAGGAACTGCTCAGCATCCCCAACTCAGCCTTGGTGGTGGCCATGGAGCCCTATGAGCCAGGGACGTGGCTGGTCACGGTAGGTTGGTGGCAGACCCTGCACATCCCTTGCCTGTCCCTGAGGGATGTGTTATCTAGACAGGCTTTGCTGGGTGTGGGCTTTGCCCATTCACCTCCCACGGGGCAGAGGATGTGTGAGCAGGCTGGAAGAGGCTGTCTGACCCCTCCTCCCTTCCCTTCACCTCTCCCTTCCCTTGCACTCAGTATGTGCCTCTCAATCTGCTTCCAGACCCGGAGCAGTGGTCGCCACTCTGTGAGGATCACAGGCATCAGCAACGTTAATTTTCAAGCCACCTTCTCCACCCAGCCAGAATTTGATGCCAGCTGGCCTGGAGAGCAACCAGTGCAGGGTGAGGCTGGTGCTGCCCAGGGGCGTGGACGCTGTGCCTGAGTGTCTTGCAGCCAGGAACGTGGCTGGTTGTTTTTTACCTCTCTTTCCAGGTCTGCCCATCTCCGTGGTGGTGAACTGCACTGGTCTGAGGCTGCCTGGGCGCTTGCAGGAGATTGAGCTATTCAACACCTCTGGCCATGTCCTGCTCTCACTGCCTGTGCGGCCCCTCTCCAACTCCTCCTTGGGGCAGCTCTGGGTGGGCTCACCACTCCATGTCCCCACAGGTGACTTTCTGCTGAAGGTGAAGGGTGAAGATGCCCAGGGCCACCCCCTGCACCGCCTCTCTGGGGTCACCTACACCAGTGTGGTTCCTGGTGAGTGGAACTCATACTCCCCATGGGTGCTGAGCAGGGACCAGAGGCTCCAGCACTGCCTCTGCTTTGGTTTCTCCTTGGCTAATTTTCATCCTGCTTCCCAGCACAGCTCCTCATGGGCTCTGAAGGGTTGTTACATGTATGCATATCCCCAACTACTTCTAGGTCCACCCAAAATGAACATCTCCAACAAGATCCAGGCTTACAACCGTGAACCACAGCTGATCTCTTGCTCTGCACGGAGTGAGGTCCCTTTCCACCTGCAGCTTAGCCGTGGCAGGATGATGCTTGGGGAAGAGCAGCTCTTCAGGTGAGCCCCTGGTGTGGCTCAGTGAGCTCCATGGGGAACCCATGTGGGCAGTGCAGCTCCTGAGCTGGGCTGGCTGGGGGGATGCTGTGTGTTGACTGGGTGCCTGCAAGTTCTGAGCATCCCAAAAGGAAAATTCTAAGGGACATGTCTGCTGGAGGGTGGGGTGCACCACTTTGTCTGACTTGGATGGAAAAATGTCCCAGGGATTAGGATCAGGGTGGTGGCATGGCAATCCCAAGGTGGGGGTGACCCACCTTTTCATGTCTCCCTTTTTGTAGGAATTTGGGAAACATCACCTGGTTGATCCCTGTGGTGTCCAAGAGTGACGAAGGGTTTTATGAGTGCACAGCCACGAGCAAGATTGGAGTGACACGGGCTCATGCCTATGTCTCTGTCTCAGGTGGGGGCTGCTCATGCCAAGACCTTGGTGCTCAGAGGTCTCCAGGTCTGTGACTGGGCATAGGCTTGTTTCATCCTGTTGTCCCATGTTTGCAGAGCCACCACCACGGCTCATAGTCCCAGGCAACATCACAGCCTCACCAGGCCAAGACGTGGTCATGTCCTGCCTGGTTCTGGGGGATGTGCCCTACAACCTGACATGGAGCTGGGATGGAAAAGCAGTACAGCCAGGGAATGGCAGGGCCCAGGTGCTGCAGAACCACTCTCTGGAGATCAGCTGCGTGCGGCCGGAGGACGGGGGCCAGTACGAGTGCATGGCACGTAGTGCCCACGGCACTGCCAGGGCATCACTCTGGCTCTTCATCCAGGGTAGGCTTTGCCCCTTGTGGCACCCTGGCCCAGGTGGTGCTTTGCCCCGTGGGGGTGTGATGAATGTCACCTGGGCACTGAGCTCTGCTCCAACCCCGTGCAGAGGCGCCGTGGGTGAAGGTGGACCCCAGCCCCCAGCGCTTCAGCAGGGGACAGGAGCTGCAGCTGAACTGCACTGCTGGGGGCCACCCCCCACCCCACACCACTTGGAAACGCTGGGGCTGGGCACTGGAGCAGGATGAGAGGTAACCTGTGAGGACCTGAGCACCTCCATCTTACCTGTCCTTTGGAGATGATGCTCCCCTTGCAGGGATGTATGGGCTGAGGGAGAGGGGCTTGGGGTTGCTGTATCTCTGGAAAGAGGAAGGCATTGCAGTGTCCCAGCCTGTGTGTGCACCTGAGCTCCTTGGCACGCTGCTAGCCTTAATTTCATATACTTATTTTTAAGCTGTCCTGCCTTATCCAGGTCACCGTCCCCACCGAGGGGACTGGCAGTGCTTTGCACACCTGGTGTGTGCTCAAGCCTCAAAATACTCCTTGTGCTTTCCCTTAATTTCTTCTGCTTTCTGCTTTCCACCTCCTGCCTGTGTCAGGCTGTGAGTGCCAGAGTGGACTTTGGGGAAGGCTTTTTTACTTTGGAGATGAAAAAGCCCAATTCCCAGTGCTTTTCCCTGGTTCAAATCAAAGTCCTTCCCTGCAGCAGGCAATGGAGCTGTCTCTGAGTGCTGACCCACATCCATCACATGCTCAGCACTTGCCACATGTGCGGGAATGGCCTGAAGCCTGCTCACTTCTTTCATCATCTCTGTTTCTACCGGGCTCATTTCTCCCTCTCTCCCTGTTGACTGCAGGGTTTTCAGGGATGCTGGAGGTGCCCTGCACATCAGGGCTGCGGTCCCAGAGGATGCAGGGAATTACAGCTGCTATGCTGACAGTGCACTGGGCTGGGACGAGCAAGTCATCACCTTGGAGTTCTCTGGTACCTGCTCCCTGCTGGCCAGCAGCACACTGGGAATGGGGCTGTGTGTGATGGAGGGTTGGGGGGCAGTTCCCAGGGCTCCGTGGTCCCCTTAGGGTGAATGGCATGACTGTTGGAGACCAAAGCCATCTCTCTTCCCGTGGCACAGAGCCTCCTGCCATCCTGGCAGTGACACCCAGCCTGAAGGCACTGGTGGGAGAAGATGTGACCCTGGAGTGCTGGGTTTCAGGGGCACCCCCACCCCACATCGTGTGGTACAAAGGTGAGGCTGGCACAGACCTGGGGAGCAGAACTCTCCATGCACTGGGGCCTGTCTGCTGCCCTGCAAGGACCTCACTCAGAGCTCTCTGGCCTGACATCAGGAGGGACCCACAGAGGTGCTTGGGGTGCTGATGTGAGGGTTCTTGGGGCAGGTGAGCAGGCGATAGCAACATTCCCACTCGGCACCCAGCGTGCTGTGCTGCGGCTGCAGGACGTGCGGGAGGAGGACGCAGGGCAGTACCTCTGTGAGGCTCTCAGCAAGGCTGGCATTGCCTTGGACAGCACCGTGTTGGACATAGGGTGTAAGTCTTTGCCCCACTGTTGGGTCCCATCAAGCACTTGAGTCTGTTCCACCACTCTCCCTCCTGGCTCAGCTCCCACTTCCTGCTTCCCAAGTCTCCCCTTGCTCCCGGATTTCTCAGTGGTAGGATGCTGGTGCTTGGTACAAGCAGCAGTTGAAAGCCTGGCAGAATTTCTAAGGGTTGTGAGGATGCAGGAGGCTCAACAAATGGCAGAGGACCATGCAGTTTCTACTGTATGGGAACGTGGTGGCTTGGGCCCAAACAGGGAATGCAAAGTGCAATCAGTGGGATTAGGCAGAGATGTGGGCTGACTTCTGTGTGTCTAAAAATCCAGGTAACCCAACTGGTGTTCAGGGAGTCCCACCAGAGGGAGAAGGGATGAAAGAGCATGGGAAGGAGGAGGGGAGGTTCTGAGCTGGGGGCAGTAGGGCTTAAGGCAGTTAAAGGTGGAAAAGTACAAGAGGATTTGCTGAGCTGGGGGATGCTGAGTGTAAGGGAATGGAAACTGCAACATCTCTGACAGCTTTGGAAAAGCATCAAATGCTTTAAGTCCCTCTTGTAACATGTTAGGACACCTGGCTTATGGGTTTTGTAGCCCCATCCCTTCTCCAGGCTTGGCTGTACACAGAATGCTATGGGGAAACTGAGGTGTTGGACATACTTGAGCCCCTTCTCCACTGCTCTCTCCTCCAGCTCCTCCTCACTTTCCTGAGCCCCTGGGTGATGTGGAGGTCAAGGCTGGGGAGAGTGTGAGCCTGCTGTGCCACGTCCAGGGCTCTCCCCTGCCACGGGTCACCTGGTCCCGGCAGGATGGGAAGCCCATGGCAGGCTGGCAGGGACCACAGGGTGTTTCCAGCCATCTGGAGGTTGCTGAGCTCCTCATTGACAGTAAGAGCTGTGTGTGCATGCATTTATTTGTATTTTCACGTTGTGCAAGATTAGCTATGCTGCCGCAGCCTGCAAGCCTCCAGTGCTGCTGGGTCTGTCCCCCATCAGAGGTGGTGGTGGGGCTGGGAAGGGTGGTGTCACCCATCCTGGAGTTTGCTTGGGGTTATCCAGCTCCACCAGACTCAGGCTTCTCCTTACCATGCTCCAGGTGTCTCACTGGATGACCAAGCTGTCTATATCTGTGAAGCCCAGAATGAATTTGGGAAAATTCAAGCGGAGGTCAAGCTCACAGTCACCGGACACGGTTTGCTTTTCCATGCTTTGGTTGGTGTATCCATCCCAGCTGTGCTGGCAGAGCTGAGCAGCCACATCTGCTCCTGAGCTGGCCACAGTGAATGCTCAGCAAACCCCAGGGCAGGGTTTGGGTAATGCTCTTCCACCTCTTTGGCTTAATACACTGATATACACTTGAACCAGCAAATATCTCCAAATTCTTGGGGGAGATGAATGTCAGAGCTGACTTGTGCCAAGCCAGGATCTGAACCTTGGAAGAAAGGTGATTCAGATCCATACTCCTGAGCATGCCTGGCTAGTTTGTCACCAATTAATATTGTATCACCTTCCCTTCTTTCAAGCAGCCCCAGAAATAGCTCTTGCATCCCCTGTGGTCCGTGTGCTCCCAGGCCAGCCCGTGTCGCTGCCCTGTGTGATCCTGGCTGGAACACCATTCCCATCTCGCCACTGGCTGAAGGATGGGCAGATGGTGAGCCTTCCATGCCCAGTGGGCTGGTGGGTGGGTGGGCAGCTGCCCTGCAGTGGAGTCTTCACTGCAGGATGGATGCCCCAACCTCCCAGGGCCAAAGTTGCCAGAGGAGCATTTGTATTGGGAGGGTAACATGGGTTTATCACATCAGGATGTTCCTATTGCTCAAGGATCAGTTTCTGGATGTGCCCCAATGACACAGTGATATGTAATGTTTGACCCCCCACCATCTGTCCTGCTTTCTGCTCTCTGCCCCTGCCCAGGTAGCCCCAGGTGGACGCTACTCCATCCGGGCTGACGGGAGCCTGCACGTGGATGAGGCATCACAGGGAGATGCAGGGAGATACACCTGTGAGGTGACCAATGCCCTTGGCTCACACAGGCAGGACGTGTCCCTGGTCATCCATGGTGAGTGTCAGGGTGCCAGGTGTCTCCACTCTGTGGGGAGCAGGTGCCCTGTGTGCTCTGTAAGCACCACTCTCTCTGGTGGACATGGCCCTGGCCATGCAGGATGTGGTGCTTCTTTTCCTTCCCAGTTCCTCCCAGCATTGAACTTGGCCCTGTCCTTGTCACTGCCACCGAGGGAGAAGCTGTCACCCTGAGGTGCAATGCCAGTGGTGTGCCCTCCCCTACTGTCACCTGGGCAAAGGTAGGTGACAGGAACAGGACAGACAGTCCCTCTGCCAGCTGAGCTGTGAGGGCAGGGTAAAAGGGGTGTAGCTTGTCAATGTGGCTGTGACTGCCCAGGGAGATGGCACCAAGTGCCCTGGGAAGCTGGAATCTGGGGTATGGCATGTTCTGTGGGGCCCAGAGTCCTTTTCTTGCCCTTGAAGTGCTCAGCTTGTGGAAGAGTCTCTGCTGTTTTCCCTCCTCCCTTCCCTTTCCTCTGCAGGGCACAGAGCCCATTTTGCTGAGCCCACACTACCACCTTGACCCCGATGGGACCCTCCTGATCCCTTCATCCTCCCCCGAGGACGCTGGGACCTACTTCTGCACAGCTACCAATGCAGCAGGTTTCTCCAGCCGGGAGATGCAGCTCTCCATCAGCAGTGAGTGCCCAGGACTGCTCCAGAGGGGGCTGACTGGGAGAGCATGACCTGGGAACACTCCTGGCTTCCTTGGAGCACCTATCCAAGTGCCAGATGGGTTTGCAGGATGGGAAGAGAAGCAATTAGGGCTGGGGGGCACCTAAAGTGTCCCTGCACCAGCTGCACTCCCTCTCCATCCAGCAAAGCCCAGGATCAGTGTGAATGGATCACAGGCATCAGACCCTGTAACCATCTGGGCTGTGCTTGGGCAGGAGACCACTCTGCCCTGCGAGGTTGAAGGTTATCCCCCTCCCTTGGTGGTGTGGAGCAGGGAGTCCCAGCCACTGCCTCTTGTCACCACAAGGTAAGGAGAGTTGTGGGTGCTGGGGGTTTTGATCTCCTGGGATTTTATCTCCTCAGAGATGTCACATCCATGAAGGAATTCAGCTGCTTGGTAGGGAGATAGAAAGGGCATCCCTGGCATCATGTGGCCAATGCTCAGTGCAGGAGCTGAGATAGCTGAGTGGTACAGAATTAGCTCTGCTCTCCTTGAAGAGCACTAGGCCTGTTTTCCATCATCCAAACATCTGCTGGGACAGAGCAGCTGCTTCTGACCCTTCACGTGCCTACCCTGGACACAGAGCTGGGATTGGGAAGGAAAGGCAGCTCCAAGGCAGCTCCTCACCCTGCTCACTTGTTTGCCTTCGTGCACATTCCTGACTTGTGCTGTCATGGTGCTGGAGGTTCTGGGGATGGAGGATCCCCAGGGAGGTGGTGAACTGGGGCTTGATGCTGCTCTGCACCCAGGTGGCTGCAGGGCACTGAGGAGGAGGAGAGGCAGCCAGGGAGGGTGGGTGTGCTGCAGCCTCTGTTGCCCCTCAGCCCCCGTGTTGGGGTGACTTCATGGGCTTTTGGCATTGAAATATTCCTGGGGCAGCCACTCAATGTGATCTGATGGGAGAAGATAACCTGGAGAATGGTTGGATATGTGTTTATCTGGTGTCTTGGTCTTCCCCCTTAGAAGCAGGACATGCTTTCTTGGTATGTTAGCACCATGCCTGAAAGGACTTCCTAAACTCATAGGCCCTGATCTTGACATTAAGTACTTCTTTCCCTGCACTTGTGGATTGATGTGGGCTGGGGAAATAGGGAGGCATCTTGGTTTTGCTCTTCTTGAGGGACTGTGTTGCCTTGTTGTTTGTGTCTGGTTTCCCATGGCTGCTCCTGGTTGACCTGTGCTGTTCCCCACATCTCAGCTGGCTCGTCCTCACGTGCTGGGTGATTTATGGGAGCACACAAGGAGGAATCTGCAGCCGTGGGCAGAGATGATGTTATGTCTGTGGAGCACAGACAGGGCTGGGAGGGAGAGCATGGCCAGCTCCAGCTGCAGGGGCTGTGCTCATGGGGAGCCTCATCCCCCTTCATTCCCCTGTGGGTGGCTCATGTGCTGCCTCATGCAGGGGCTGAAGAAAAGGGATCTGATCCCATGGGCATCTCTGGCACCCTCCTTGTGTGGGAGGTGGCCTTGGGTACTTCTTCTTTGCTGTCTCTCAGCCCTTAGCTCCTGCCCAGGGGTAGATGATGATGGATGACATGGTTATTCCTCCCATCCAGCTTTTTCGTTCCCTCTCCCCCAAGCTACAGCATCCTCCCTTCGGGGTCCCTCTGGCTGGCAGAGCCCCAGGTGACAGACAGTGGCCTCTACACCTGCACAGCCACGAACACCGCAGGGAACACCTCACTCAGCTACAGCCTGCACGTCCAAGGTTCATGTCCCTGCTTAAAATGCTCCTTCCATGGGCTTAACGTACCACTGGGGTCCTGCACACTCCAAGCCCTTGACTGCTCCCACATCCCTGTGCCAGTGTCTGAGGATGGTCCCAGTCTGAGGTTCCCTTTCCCCCCAGTTCCCCCCCAGGTGCAGATTGGTGATGGGGAAAGCCACCTGACAGCTGTCACCAACACCTCCCTGAGGATTCACTGTCACGTCATGGGCATCCCCTCACCTCAGATCCAGTGAGTACTGCAGAGTGGTGAGTCCTGCCTGTGTTCCCAGCACGGGTGATAGGGATCTCTGGCTTGGGATGGGACCCATCCATTTCTCCTCCTTGCCTTTGGTGTCCTCTGCTCAATGATCTGGGCACTGCCAGCCCCATTCCAGGTGACAAGGGGACAGTCCTTGCTGTCAGCACCCCACAGTTCACCCCTTTGGTGTGGTGGCAGGACAGACCATGGATTTGGTGCCTATCCCCTTCCTTGTAGGTGGCTGAAGGATGGACACCCCCTGGCTGAGCGGGACGGTGCGGTGATGTCTGAGGATGGTGGGACACTGCTGATCACCCGTGTGGGGCTTGGTCATGAAGGGCTCTACATCTGCCAGGGCAGCAACTGGGCAGGCGTGGCCCAGGCAGAGGTGCAGGTTTCAGTGCATGGTGAGCACAGCATCTGGGGGAAGACCTGTCATCCATCCCATGGCCCTTCACTGTACAACTGCATAGCTTGGGCCATGCAGAGCTGGTGACAGTGCACACTGGGTTGCAGTGCCTCCCAGCATTGAACCCAGCATGGTGGACCTGGTCATCCTGGAGAACAGCACAGCCTTCCTGGAATGCCTGGCCTCAGGGCTGCCTGCTCCTGGTGAGTTGGTCCTCTCCCTCAGCTCTTGCTCCTGCATCTCTGGCACTTTCCCTGGGTGAGAGGGACAGCAGCAATGCTACTCACAGCTCTGCTCCCTGCTTCCCTCCAGACATCACCTGGTTCAAGGGGCATGAGCAGCTCTCAGGCAGACTGGGACAGACCCTGTCCAGGGATGGGAAGCTCCTGGAGATCCAGCATGCCCAGCTCTCTGATGCTGGCAGGTACCGCTGCGTGGCCTCCAACGTGGCTGGTGTGACTGAGCTCTGGTACAGCCTGCAGGTCACTGGTGAGCGTGTGCTTTGGCTGTCTGAGAGATGGGTGCTCCCCCTTGGAACCTCTCATGTGAGCATGGGACAATGGGGCTGTTCCAGTCCTCAGGACACATCCCTGGAGGATGGCTTTGGCAAAGCCCCCATCCTCTGCCCATCTGCAACTCCAAGCATGCAATCCCCCCGTGTTCATCCCAAATAATGTCCTAGAAAACCATAGCTCCATGGATGGGTATTGCCTGGTACCCACTATGGTGTATCCTACCCACTCTTCTGCTCCTGGTGACATTTCTCTGTCCCCCAGTGCCCCCCCAGATCACAGTTGGCCCCAGTCCTCTCAGAGTGGTGGTGAATGAACCAGTGACACTGGAGTGTGATGCCAGAGGGACCCCAGCTCCAGTGCTGCTGTGGCTGAAGGATGGCAATCCAGTGCCCAGTGAAACAGCAGGTGGCCCACAGGTGAGACAGCTTCTGCTGGAGGGAGCACCACCTGCAATGTCCCTCCAGGCAGATGCTCCTTTTCCTTGTTCTGGCTTTTGAAGAAATAATTGCTAGACCTGAGGAGGTGCAAGGTCACCCAGACCTGCCCCATGTTTGGTCCATGGGGCATGAACCTGTTCAGTCCTGTGCTGGATTTTCCTGCCACAAAGGGCACGGTTGGGCAGAGGGTCCCTAGGATGTGAGGAGGATGGGCTCAGACAAGGCTTGTGCCCACCCACCCCTGTCCCTGTGTGCCAGCAAGCAGTCCAGCTGCCTGTGAGTTTGTCTGGTTCTGTGCTCATCTGGGCTCTCTCTGTCTTGGGGAAGCACAGGTCCTGTCTGGTGGGCATGTGCTGTCCCTGCCCACCGCTCGCCTCGAGGACTCAGGGACGTACACGTGTGTAGCCAGCAGTGCCATGGGGGAGGACAGACACGAGGCCACCCTCGAGGTGTGGTGTAAGTAGCCCTGTGCATCCCAGCCCCTTCCCACCAGCGTGGCTGTGGGGTTGGAGGTGATGCTCAGGACTAGGGGGCTGCTCTGCCATCCCCTTGCAAGCTCAGGAGCTGTGGGGGTACAGCCCTAGGGAAGGGGACAAAAGTGGCTGGCTTAGGGAAGGTGTTGCCCTGTTGATCTGTTTTCCAGTGCCAACCATCACCCTGGCTGAGGAGGAGAACATCTCTGTGGTTGTCAACCAGCCAGTGTCCCTGGAGTGTCCCACCCCTGGGGTCTCCCCACAGGGATTTCGCTGGCTGAAGGATGGGAGTTTACTCACACCAAAGCCAGATGTGCAGCTGTCTGTGGAGGGGACTGTGCTCCAGGTGATGTTTCAGAATATTGCAGAGGTTGGCAGAGGAAATGGAGCAGTGTAAATCCCTGCATCCCCCTCCCCACCCTTGGAAAATGGAGGGGATGACACAGCCCATGGTGCAGCACCATCCCCAGTCTTGATGCTGATTCCATCCCCATGGCTTCTTCTGGCATAAAATCCCCTCATGGAGGGGCTGCATGGGTCCAGCTCTGCTGCAGAGCATCTGTGTGTCTCTGCTTTTTTGGGCAGATCAGGCAAGCCACTGTGCAGGATGCAGGCAGATACACCTGCCAGGTGCCTGGATACCTGGAGAGGCACTACAACCTCGACGTGTGGGGTAAGGGCTGAAATAGCCTGTCAGGGGAAAAAATAATATATATAGTCTCTGTGTGTATATACATAGATATACTGTATTCCATTCTGGCTTTTATATTTTAAATATGTACCTGGGGTAGTTGACTGGTTTGGAAAACACTAGGACCAAAGAATCAACTCTCTGCAAAATGATGCAACTGGAGGTAGCAGGAATCCCCACCAGGATAGGTGTCAGAGAGGAAAAACCAATGTTTGCCTGAGCCTTGGGGGGAGATTTCAATGACAAAGCAGTAAATGCTGTCTTTCCAAAATTTGGGCAGGAGACTGAAGGGATTTCCTTGCCATTGCCAGGACTTTTCTGTTCTTTCTTTGTACTCAATCACTACAGTGGTCAATGCAGATATTGTTCCCCTTCTCTGCCCCTGCCCAAGTCAGGAGGATGCCAGTGGTGCCTCCTGGGCTGCTGCCAGGATAGGCACTGGCCACTGTTGCTCTCTTGATCCAAGCTTCCTTACAGCCTCCCAGGCCACTCAGCATGTTCACAGCTCCAGGGGCTGAGCCAGGGTCTGGCTTTTCTCAGGGATGCTCTAGGCCAGTTGGTGGAAGTCCTGCAGGCAGGTAGCCAGGGAGTGGAGAAAATCCAGTTCTCCTGGTCTGGGCTTGTTCCTGCTCTCCCTTCCCAGGGAAATGTTTGCACGTCTGGTGTCCTGGCTCGAGTGGATTGTTTGGGTTCTGCTGTTTTTGTTTTTCTGGGGTTTCTGGGTGTTGGGGTTTTTCTTCGACAAATTGATATCCCTCCTGGGAAGGAGTTACCATTTTTCAGCCAGCTGTATTTGTGAGCAACGGAGAACAGCATCTGATAATGGAAAGAGTTGGGTAACCTTCCCAGTGAGGAGGGCTGTCTAATAAGGCTGTGTCTGGCCAACCTGACCTTGGCGTGTCTGTGTGCCTAGTGTGGGATGCTTGGTCATCCTCTGCTGTGGGCCACGTGCAATTAAAAGCATCACTTGCTTAATAGCTGGAGAGACAAGATTATTGTTTCCATGTGGAGCCTTCCTGGGGTTTGTGCTGCACCCAGCAGAGCAGCAGGTGGTGTGTAGCCAGCAGGATGGAGCTACCTACCCCTCTCCTCTCCTCTGGTGCTTTCAGTGAGCTTCTCCTCTCATCCCTGCAGTGCCTCCATCCTTCTCCTCGGCAGAGCCTGCCACTGTGTCCGTGCTGGAGGGGCAGTCTGTCAGCCTGGACTGCGAGTGCCATGGGATCCCCTTCCCCACCCTGAGCTGGTGGAAGGATGGTAGGCTCCTTGTCCTCAGCCTCATCCCCCTCCCTACGTGTGTTGACCCAGATGTTGGTTTCCCTGGAGCAAGGAGTGCCTTATCTGGAGCAGTATCCAGCTTCTGGGTGGGAACTGGTCCTGCTGGGAGCCTGAGAGGAGGCTGCTGTCCTCTTCCCTGGGCAGGTGAACCTCTCTCCACCCAGCCTGGGAGCACAAAGCTGGAGTCCAAGGAAGGCAGCATGGTGTACTTGGAGAAGGTACAGCTG
>NW_008688611.1:29280-33391 GCF_000695815.1 Acanthisitta chloris | reverse complement strand
ATGCTGCTGGCAGAAGCAGCAAGGAGCATCACCTGGAGGTGTACGGTGAGTTCACAGAGGACTTGTGGGGGTGACTGAAGGTGTTGTGACCTCTGTCAGTGCAAGTCCAGCTGGACCCAAAAGCTCACAGCCATTGCCTGATGCCTTGGGTATTTTGGAAGGGATGCTTCTCCCTGGGCCAGCTTTGCCCTTACACTTGTGTACAGCTAAGGGAGGCACTGCAGCAACACCTCTACCCTGTGTCCTTCTGCCCACAGCACTGCCGAGGGCCCAAGGCAGCAGCAACACCCTGAGGAAGGTTTCTGTCATTGAGGGTGGAGAGACAGTTCTGGAGTGTGAGGCCATGGAGATGCCACCACCCTCAGTGATGTGGGTGAAGGATGGGCAGCCTGTGGCCAGTGGGGATGGGCTCCTGCTTACTGAGCAGGGGAGGAGGTTGCACATCCCCAGGGCAGAGGTTGCCCATGCAGGACGCTACATTTGCCTGGTGGCCAACGCAGAGGGGCAGGAGCAGAGGGAGTTTGATGTTGTGGTGCATGGTAAGGATATGGGATGGGGCTGGTGGCTGGTGGCTGGATGCAGGCAGGATCAGGAGGGTGGTGTTGTCCCACACAGAGCAACCTGCTGTGGGTCACCTGTCCCACAGCACCTTCACAGTCTACAACTCCAAGTGATGCCCATAGTCCTTCTGGGTTTGTTTCCTCAAACTGTACAAAGCAGAAAGGTGGAAAAAAGCCAGGCTCACCCAGTTTTCCCCTCTGTGCTTTGCTCCTTTGATGTCTTGGCTGCTTTGCAAATGGGTGTCTATCTTTTTCTGCAACCCCAGTTCCTCCTGAGTTCGTTCAAGGATCAGGATTGACAAACAATGTCAGTGTGTCTCTGCAAGGATCCCTGATGCTGACCTGTGAGGCCACTGGCATTCCCCAGCCCACAGTCACCTGGTTCTGGAATGGCTCTCCTGTCGCCCCCAGCGAGCACATGCATGTGCTTTCAGGTCAGGGAACTGGATGCTGGGAGAGATGAGTGTTTTAGGAACACCCCAACACTGAGTTTAAACTGATGGTGGAGCTCCAGCCCCACAGGAGCACTGCTGGGATGTGCTGGTGCCTCGATCAGGATCAGGGTCCTGAGACCTCTCTGCTCTGTGCTTCCAGGGGGCTGGCTGCTGAGGCTCACCCATGCACAGACCCAGGATGGTGGTTACTATTCCTGCCTGGCCAGCAACATAGCTGGAGAGGCCAGGAAGAATTTCTACGTGGAGGTCCTAGGTAAAGATGGGTCTTCTGTCTGTGGGATTTCAGAGCTCCACCCTTGCATGAACAGTCACGAGTTAAGACTGGACATGTTGGAGTCCTTCATGCCTTAGGATGTGAGCTCAGAGGCTCAATGCAGCTGGCCAGCTGCTGAGGTCTCTGGTGGCTTGTGTTCCTAGTTCCTCCCCACATCGAGAATGCAAGTGAACAAGAGACCAGCAAAGTGCCTGAGGGTCACCCTGTCACCTGGTCCTGCCTGGCTGCAGGTGAGCATCGCATGGGGAGCAGAGGTGGTGTGAGCAGGTGGGAGATGGGGCTTGGGACAGACCTGTGTCTCCTTTTGGGGTGTGGAGCAAATAGATGGCTCTGATCTAAGACATGAAAATAGCTGAAATCGTCTGAAGAAAAATAGATGGCTCTGATCTAAGACATGAGAATAGCTGAAATCGTCTGAAGACCTTTTTTGGGATAGTTCCTGGCTTTGCAGTTGGGCTGTCCGGGAAGTGCTGGAGAGGGGACGCCCACACGGGGAGCTTGTTCCACAGTGTAGGCTCCAATCTTTCCCAAAGGGAGCTAGAATTCCTCTGATTTGGTTTCTCCTTTAGTGATGGGAATAATTAATCACCTCCCACTCAGGACAGTTCTCTTTCTTCTTGCTGGCTCATCCAGCAGCTTCTAAAAACCTGATCCAGATCATGATAATTCTGATTTGGGCTGATGTCCCTGCTTTCCAGAAAAACTCTGGTGCAGTGACCCCAGCCAGGCTGTGCTCACACATGGAAAAACTTTACATGAAGGCCAAAACCTGCTTTCCACCCCATACAGGCAACCCACAACCTAAGATCACCTGGCTGAAAGACAACCACTCTCTGCCCAGTGGAGACAACTTCTCCATCTCTCCTGATGGCTCCATGCTCCACATCTCCCGAGCGTCCCTGTCGGATGCTGGCCACTACTCCTGTGTGGCCTCCAGCTCTGTGGCAAATCAAACGAAGCACTACCTGCTAGATGTTTTGGGTATGAGATGTCTGATGGAGGCAGAGTCTCAGGTGTGAGCAGGGGACATGGACTTTAGGGTTTTTTAATGGTCTGCCCCAGGTCGGGGGTGAGGATCCTGTAGTCCTGCAGCCAGCAGCATGGCATGAGGTCCTGGACCTGTCTCAGAGTCCTTGTGAGACCTCTTGGAGGAACATTGTGTCCATCTAGTGCAGGATCCATCTCTGATGGAGGCTTGTGGGAATGGGGAGTGTGTCTTCTGTGTCCCCCATATTTTTGGAGGGCAGAAGGACAGGGCAGACTCTGAAGCTGGCATATTCTGTCATCAAGTCCAGCTCCCTGAACTCGGATCATGCTCTGATGGAGGGATGGGAAGCCTAAGTGGGAGCTAATGCTAATCTGCCACACAAACACACCTCTGCAGCCAGTCCTACCTTTGTTGGAGATGCCCATGATGCTCCTGCAGAAGAAGTCACAGTGATCATCAACAACCCTATCTCGCTGGTCTGTGAGGCTTTGCCATACCCATCACTCAACATCACCTGGTTCAAGGATGAGGTTCCTCTCAGAGCATCTAGAAATGTCCTCCTGCTCCCTGGTACTGTGCTGCTGTCCTCTGGCTCTGCATGACCGTGGTGGCTGATTGCTGCATGCCTTGGGGAGTGGGAGTGGGGCCTTTTCTTGGTCTGGCTGTGGTCTAGGGCAGTGGAATGGTGAGAAGTCATCATCCTGCAGGACCTGAGGGGCTCAGACCACCAAGGATATGCTGCTCTTCCATGTGCTGCATTCTCTGATAGTAGCTAGAGCCTCCTCAGCACTGGGTTTTGTAAGCCTGGGAACTGGGCTCTAGGAGAGTACTAGACTCCTTCAAGCCAGGCTTGCAGGTGATCAGCAGGTTCCGTGAGATGCCTTCAGGTGCTGCATGGGGATAGACAGCTGTGGCTGTGAGCAGCGACCCTCTCAGGAGACCCCCTTTGCCCAGGTGGCCACGGGCTGCAGATTCTGAATGCCCAGGAAGAGGATGCAGGCACATACAGCTGCGTTGTGGCCGATGAAGCTGGGGAGGCTGTGAAGAACTATGCTGTGAAGGTCCTGGGTGAGGGAGCTCTCCATGTCCTTCCCAATTCCTGCAGTGACCTCACCACTGTTATCAGGCCAGTGCCCTTTCCCTTTCCCTCCCCTCATTATGAATCTCTGAGGGACACCACTTGTCAAAGGTCCATTTTTGGGCGTCAGCAGTGCCCCGAGGTGCTGCCTGTAACTGATTAGGGCAGAGCAAGGGCAGTGGGGGCTCATCTTTCATCCCAGCTCTGTTATTTTTCCCCACTAGTTCCTCCATGGATTGCCAGAGATGACCCTTTGGGGGAATTTGCTGTGAAAGAGGTGAAAGCCAGGGTCAACAGCACAGTGATGCTGGAGTGTGAGACCTGGGCTGTGCCTGAGCCAACCATCCGCTGGTACAAGGACAAGCAGGTGAGGTCCTAACTGTGACCAGGGAGGAGCTGATGGGTTTGGGGACTGTCCCAGGTGAATGGATTAGGAACACACCCTTTATATGGCTGTTTGAGTTCTGTCCTGCTCCTGAGTGTGTAATCCTCCTCCTGCCCTTCTCTTTCTTCCCTGCCCTGGGGATGGGGTCCCTGTGCAGCTCCTGGAAAGCACTGGACACCTTCAGATCCTCAGTGAGGGTCAGGTCCTTCAGATCAACCCAGCCAGTGTCTCAGATTCGGGGCACTACACCTGTGTGGCCACCAATACCGTGGGCGAAGATGACAGGGACTTCATCGTGCATGTCCAAGGTGAGCCCTGGGCAGGCAGCCTGTGCCCAGAGCAGTGTGTGTCTCTGGAAGAGGAGGGACTCT
>NW_008688611.1:16733-29252 GCF_000695815.1 Acanthisitta chloris | reverse complement strand
AAAAAGTTTGTATCTGCTGGAAAACAGCATCTCCTTGGATCTGGTTAGGCATGGGCAGATGCCATGATTGCACCTATGGTGCAAATCCCCATTCCCCACAGCTGACCACAGCCTGTTCCCCCAGTGCCCCCCCTCTTCCAGCAGCAGACAAGCCCCAAAGAAGCCCTTGAGATCTTCTACCGGGAGGAAGACCAGGATGGAGAGGTGACAGAGCACCGGCAGGCTGTCCTCGGCCAGCCCACCTCACTCTACTGCGACACCAGTGCCATCCCACCCCCCCAGCTCACCTGGTACAAGGATGGGGAGCCCCTCTCCCCTGGCCCAGGGGTGCTGATACTGCTAGGTAATAGGCATGGACCTCCCCTGCGAGGTTTGGGGGAGTCCTGCAGTAGCTTTGTGTGTTGAGAGCATCCATAGCACGGAGGAGGTTGGGTCCTGTCTCCTTGCTCCTGCCAGCATGCACAGCACCTGTGGGACCTGTGAGGGGTCTGTGCATGGCAAGGCTGGAGATGACACTCCACAGACCCCTCCCTGTCCCCTGCCCTGCACCACAGGGGGCCGAGTGCTGCAGCTGCCGGCGGTGCGGGAGGAGGACGCAGGCAGGTACACCTGCGAGGCAGCCAACGCTGCGGGACAGGATCGCCTGCACTACGAGCTGGAGGTGCTGAGTGAGTATGGAGCTGGAGCTGGGGGAATGTTGGGTGGAGGCACATGGCAGCCCCATAACCACCTTCTTCCAGCTGCCCCAGCCATCCATGGTGGCACAGAGGACGTGGCTGAGGAGGTGACGACCACCGTCAATGGCACCATCCGCTTCAAGTGTGAAGTTACTGGGCACCCCATGCCCACAGTGTCCTGGCTCTGGAATGATCTCCCCATTGTGGTCAGTCCACGGCACCAGCTCCTGGAAGGTGGCACAGTCCTGCAGGTCAGTGTCCCACTGGGCTGTGCTGGGGAGGGACACAGGAGATATCGGATGGGGGGGATGGGGCACTCCTTCCTCTTGAAGGAGGCTGCCCTGGTCTCACCAGGTGCTGAGGTCCCTATGGGACCCAAACAGCTCCCTGGCTTGGGGCAGCCCTCAGTGGGCCTCTGGTCCCCCTTTGCAGGTGGAGGCAGTGGAGGCAGGAGACACTGGCAGGTACACATGCATGGCCGAGAACCCAGCCGGGTCAGCTGAGAAGCACTTTGCCCTCACTGTGCAGGGTAAGACATCTCCTCTTCTGTGGTTTGCTGATTTACACACCTCCTTCACCAGCTGGAGTCTCCCATGGCTCTGGAACTGCATGGCTAGCTCTGTCCCCTCGTGCTTGTCACGCTTACCCTGTGCAAAGAGGTTGAGGTGCTGCATGCTCTCAGCAGGCAAATGCTCTGTGCTTGTTTCCTCCTGGGGAGAGCTCAGTCTCCACAGTGATGGTTCCCCTATGGCACTGTCTTTTGGGATGCACTGGAGCAGAAGCTCCCTGGATGGTGGGCACAAACCCCGAAACCATCGAAGGCATCGTCAACGGTAGCGTCTCATTGGTGTGCGACATCCGATCCCACCCGACCACAGAGATCTCCTGGTACAAGGATGGACATGTCCTGCAGCTCGGTGAGGAGGTGACTGTCACCCCAGGTATGTTGGGATGAGCAAGGATGATAGACTTGTGGCCAAGACCTCAGCTCTTGATGGTGAGCTCCAAGTCTCCTAATCCTCCTATCTGGACATTGCATGTGAGACTTGAGCTCAGATTTTCAGCCATCACACACTAACGATGTGCTGCTGAGTTATCACCTCTGGACAGGACCAAGGGCTGCATCCTGCAGACTCCACACTCCCCAGGAGCTCAGCACCCTTTCCTGCTGTGCACAGCGAGGTCTTGGACCTCAAAGACAGACTTGGATGGTCAGACTCTTGCATGGAGCTTGGCCAGCTGCTGGGCAACCACTCAGCTTGGTGGCCCAGAACTGGTCCTGCTCTAGCCTGTCCAGTCCCTGCTGTTTCTTCCAGGCTCACGGGTGCTGCAGCTCCTTCACCTCCAGCTTTCTAGCTCAGGCACATACACATGTGTGGCACTGAATGTGGCTGGCCAGGACGAGAAGCGCTTCATCCTCACTGTCCATGGTGAGGGCTCAGCTCTGCCCCCTGAGCACACACTGAGGAGCTGACAGCAGACCCTGATCTGTGTGGTCCTGCTCACATCCTTCCTTTCTGCTCCTCCTCCTCAGAACCCCCAGGCGTCCCAGACCCACAGCAGGAGACACTCGAAGCTGACATGGGGACATCCCTCATCCTGACCTGCCAAGTCACCAGCATGGCCATGCCAGCTGTCACCTGGCTGAAGGATGGGAGCCCTCTGGGTATGTGTGCAGGGACATGCCATACCAGGCTGCCATGCCCAGCCTTGCTGCTGCTGCCTTGAGGCTGTCCTGCCTCAGTTTCCCCACTTCTAGTCCTGCTGCAAGAGACCTTCAGGGCCTCACAAGAAGGAGGCAAAGCACAAAGGGGCTGGCATTTCCCCTGCATGTTTTTAAGAAACCTCAGATTCATTCCTGAGTCTTGCAATGGGATATGGGCATGATATGTGATGGAGGGATGGGGTAAGCTCCCTAGGTAGCAGCCCTTGGGGTACCTGCTGGGCCAGGGCTTTGCCCTCAAACTCGTGGCCCTTTTCTCCTGTAAAACTTAAGCAGTGCATGGTGCAAAGACTGTGCTCGGCTTTAGCAATGTTCCAAACCCAGGTCCCAGGGGAGGGAAGCAGTGAGCATGACACTGAGCCTGGGAAGGGCTCAGCAGAGGAGCATTGCTCAGCCCCCTTCGCTCTGTCTCCTTGCAGAGACTAGCCCTGAGCAGGGCCTGGTGTCTGGGGGGAGCCAACTCCAGCTCAGCCCCCTCCAGCCCTTCCACCAGGGCCAATACACCTGCCTGGCACGGGGCCCAGGGGGTGAGACACGCAAGGACTTCAAGGTGCTGGTGCGAGGTAAGGCTTCACAGAGACAGCCAGCTCCATGTGGGCTGTCCCTTGGAGATGAGCCTTCCTCCCTCTCCTTTCCCTCAGCATCCCTCTCTTCTCGGTGCAGTTGCCCCCCAGATCACCAGTGCAGGAGTCCCCAGTGAGCACAGCATGCTGGAGGGCAGCAGGGTGAGGCTGGAGTGCCAGGCAGAAGGACAGCCCACACCCCAGATCTCCTGGCTGAAAGATGGGCAGCCCCTGGGGCTGCAGCCCTCTTCACATACCCGGTGAGTCTGGGGTGGGGGAGACCACCCCAGGGGGGTAGCCACAGTCCAGCCCTGTCCATGTCTTAGTTTCCCTATGTTCAAAACTGCTGTGCAAGGCAGGCTGAGCTCTGCTGCTGCTTCTCTCTGTTGCCCTGCTTGGGCTGGAACATGCTCATGCTCATCTTAGCTCTTTGCTGAGAGAACATCATCCTGAGTTAAACCCTGGTGTCTGGGATGGTCAGTGTCACTCTGACAGGGTCCCAGCTGATGCAAGGCAGGCCTTGCAGCATGCCCAAAACCCACAGCCTGGGCTGCAACCAAGCACAGAGCCTTTCTGCCCCATGGGGCACGTTAGGGATAGGCACACAGGTCACTGCTTCTTCCTCCCCACACAGGATGTCCTTGGATGGCAGCTCTCTGCTCCTCGAGGGGGTCCAAGCTGCTGATTCTGGGGCATACACCTGCCTGGCCCGAAACAGCGTGGGGGAGGACACGCTGCTGTACACACTGAGGGGCTCCCACCTGTGGGGCAGTGCCAGGGCCACCTGCCCCCAACAGCCCCATCAGCCCCTCTGTCCCCTCGCCCAGTCCCTCCTGCCATTGAGAGAGGTGCTGACGACTCGGAGGTGGTCCTTGGAGTCCAGTCTGCGGTGGTGACACTTGAGTGCTGGGCACGGGGGTCCCCACCACTGCATGTGAGCTGGATGAAGGATGGGCTGCCCCTCCGTCTGTCCCCTCATGTCACCCTGCTCTCATCTGGGCACGTCCTCCGGTGAGAAGTGACCCTGGAGCACTGCTCGGCCGCAGTGTTTGGGGCTGGTACCTGGGTTTGCATGTTGGGATGGACACAGCTGCACCCCAAGGTGGCTGTGTGGCAGTGTGGAGACCTTGGGGGACAGGGGGTCACCTGGAGCTGATGTCTCCTCCCCATCTTTGTGCTCCACTCCATGGGCTAGGATCTCCCAGGCACAGGTCTCTGACGCTGGGCGCTACACCTGCATCATCTCCAGCCAGGCAGGGGTGGCTGATCGCAGCTTTGTCCTGCAGATACAGGGTATGGAGCAGCTTGGGGGTTGGGAGAGGGCACCCAGACACTGATTTTTCTGGCAGAACACATGTTGTGCATTGCAGCCCGTTTCCAAGCAGGGTCCTGAGCTATCCCTTGGCTGCTGGGGTGGGCTTGGAGGGGATGGAACAAGGCAGGATGAGCCTGAAAGCAGTGCTAGAGCATCCTGCAAGAAGGCTGAGCCACCTCTGCATTCTTGCAGGGTGCCAGGGAACTGCCCAAACCCCCCTAGTGCCTGGGGACCACCCTTTTCTCCCACAACCCCCCTAAAGGAAACTCTTCCCTCTCCAGTTCCCCCCATCCTGGAGAACCCCAAGAGCAGTGAGGAGCAGATGGTGGCTGAGGGGTCTGATGTCACTTTCACCTGTGAAGCCACTGGATCCCCAGCACCAGCAGTGACTTGGCTGAAGGATGGAAAGCCCCTGGGGCAGCAGAGTGACCAGGTGTCCAGTGGTCCAAGGCTGAGCCTTGTGGCTGTAGGGCCAGCTGATTCAGGGGTGTACTCCTGCCTGGTGAAGAATGAGGTGGGGGAGGCCAGCAAAGCCTTCCACCTCCTGGTGACAGGTGTGTGTCATCCCCTGGGATTTGGGAATGGCAACTTAGCCAGTTTTTTTGGGAGCAATGAGGGGACGAGCCCTCCTGCCTTGCTGTGTGCCTTGCAGAGCCACCACGTGTCGAGGCTGCATCCCATCCCACTGAGATGTCCATCACTGTGGGCACCCCACTAAAGCTGACCTGTGTGGTGACGGGTGTCCCTATGCCTACAGTCACCTGGGAGAAGGATGGACAGCTGCTGGCAGGGCCCTGGCTCGTGTCAGGGAATGAGAGCACACTTCACATCAAGAACACTGAGGTATGGGCTCAGCTTGCTTCTCCCCACCTGCATTTTCTTTTCATGCTTCAATTTTTCCCTCTCCTGGCTGTGTAGGTGTCCAATGCTGGCTTGTACACCTGCCTGGCCACTAGCCCTGCTGGGGAGGACAGCAGGAGCTTCCATGTCAACATCCAAGGTAGTGTGGCCTCTGCTGTGCAGCAAGGAGGATGCTAGCAGGTGGTGCTGCAGGGTGGACCAAGTTTTGGGGGACCAGAGGGCTCCTTGGGATTGATGGGAGCTGTAAGCCTCCAAATAGGGATCTGGAGCATGATTTGATGGTCCTGCAGGGTGGAGGGCTATGCATGGACAGATATGGGAGTGTCCCATTCATGTGGCACACCCTGACTCACCTGGCACATGTCCCACAGCACCACCGAGCACCAAAAGAGTTGGAGAGATCCCTATCATTACAGCTGTGGCAGGGGGACAGCTCATCCTGGAGTGCCCAGAGGATGATGAGCCACCCCCACACATCGAGTGGTACCGGGAGGGCACTCTGCTGCAGGTGCCTGTGATGGGACTAGGGATGGTGCATGGGGAGGGTCTGGGATGCACCTTCAGCAGCCCCATCAGGGAGAGCTGCTGACAGTGTCCCCTGGGGCCTTAGGAGGATGGCCACAGGCAGGTCCTGGCAGGAGGGCGCTTCCTGCAGATCCAGGCAGTGGAGGCAGCAGATGGAGGGGAGTACAGCTGCAGGACCACCAACGCACTGGGGAACACCAGCCAACGTGTCCAGGTGCAGGTTCACGGTGAGTGCCACCCTGCCAGGGGCTTGGCTGGCCCTGAGTGCCAGCTGCTTCCAGTTAGAGCAGGGATGTGGGATGTTGTGGGGTGTTTTATGGTCAGTTGATGTGCTGGGAGGGCTGGACTCTGCCCAGCCTTCAGTGCTGCTCTGGGCTGGCATCCTCCGTCCCTGAGCCCTGTCCCTCTCTGGGCACTGCTGCAGTGGCTCCAGAGATCCAGCCTGGCCCCGAGGAGGTGAGGGCACCACTGAACAGCCTGGCTGTGCTGCACTGCCAGGCAGAGGGGTGGCCTGCACCCCGGGTGACGTGGCGGAAGGATGGACAGATCCTGCCCCTTCCTGGGAGCAACAGGTAATGAGGCTCTGCACGTTGGTGACACCAAGAGCTGGTCTCAGATTGTGCCATCATCTACATCAGTAGGTGGTTTGGTGTGCCTGAAGCAGAGGCAGCACTGTCACCCTGTGAAGAGCTGTGTTCTGCCCTACACCAGCTCAGTGGCATGAGCTGCATATAGCTGCAATGGCACGTGTCACCTCCCCAGCCACTGGTCCCCATGTGATGCAGACTGGTCATGCAGAGCCCCCACGGGGCTCCCTTGCTCTCCCTCTCAGGCTGCAGCTCCTGCCAGGAGGCTCTCTGCAAATCAACCCTGTCCAGGTCCAGGATTCAGGCTATTACCTCTGCATGGCATCCAGCCCTGCTGGCTCTGACCGGCGAGGCCTGGATCTCCATATCCTGGGTAAGTGGGAGAGCCAGATGTATCCCTTTTTGTCTCACCCCCCTGCAACCCACTGCTGCTGGGCTGCTCTCATCAGTGCCATAACGTGCTGCTGTCCTCTGCTCATCACCAATGTGCCCTCCTGCAGTCCCTCCTGCCATCGCCCCTGGGCCCTCCAACCTCACCCTGCTGGCTCAGCAGCCAGCCACGCTGGGCTGTGATGCCTGGGGGTTCCCTGAGCCTCTCATCAGGTGGGAGAAGGGCGGTCGCCCCCTGAACCTGCACCTCCCACCTGGCGCCTACAGGTACCTGCAGCACCTTGTACAACAAAGGGTCCCCCCATAGGGTGGGGTTTGCCCCTCTCTCTGCTCACTGTGGGACGGGGTGACCCTGATGCATGCTCTGCCCACACAGCTTGCAGTCCTCGGGGTCACTGCTCATTGTCAGCCCTGGTGCCCTGGATCAGGGGAGGTTTGAGTGCATTGCCACCAACACTGCTGGAGAGGCACGCAAGGTCTTCTTTGTGTCTGTCCACGGTGAGCTCCTGGGGGCTGAGGGTTTTGCTGGGTGGTTTTCCCCAGGGTCTGTCACCACTTTTGGAGTGATGTGGGTGCGCTCCACCCATCCCATGTGGTCGGGTTTCATCTCGAGACTGGAGCATGATGGTGGGCAAAAAGGGAAATAGAGATACCTGTGTCCAGGTGCATGGGGTCAGAATCCCCTTCAGCATTTGCCATGCTCTGCTCCCCTCCCTCCCTCTCCTCTCCAGTGCCCCCCACCATCGCTGATGACCTTATGGATGTGGTTGTCACCCGACTGTCCCCTGCAGTCCTCACCTGCTATGCCTCTGGTGTGCCCCCACCCACAGTGTCATGGACCAAGGATGGGGCTCAGCTGGGCAGCAGAGGAGGGGGCTACCGCGTCCTGCCCAGAGGTATGGGCACAGGGCAGTGCAGCCCTGGTGGGCTCAGGGATCCTGCTAGCCCCCCTGCTGCCTCCCCTCTACCTGCTGTCTTCCAGGAGCCCTGGAGATCAGGCAGGCACTGCCTGCACACACTGGCCGCTACACCTGCACGGCAAGGAGCACTGCTGGCACGGCCCGAAAGCACCTCTGGCTCACGGTGCACGGTATGTATAGCCCCTGGGGGTCCCACTTCTGGGAGCCCTGCTCCCTCTGCACAGGGTATCCCTGGTGGGCAGCACTTCCTCGCGGCTTGCAGAGCCTCCTGCCTTGAAGCCCCTGCCTGGCATGGTGATGGTGATGGTCAACACCAGTGCAGTGCTGTCCTGTGAGGCCACAGGCGTCCCCCGGCCGCAGGTCACCTGGCAGAAGGATGGTGTTGAAGTCACTGGAGGTGAGCAGGAGCCTGGGGGAGGCTGGCAGAGACCACACTACCTGCCAGCCTTTGTTTGGGGTGAGATTTGGGTGCTGGAGGGCTGTAGGCATCCCAGAAGAGTGTGGGTTGACACTGTGCATGGGTCCTCCTGGCTCCTGGCTGTGGCAGCGACCGGGGCCAGCCACTGGAGCTGTTCTATGGAGATGCCTTGGGAAGAGGCTCTTCTGCAGGGAAAGCAATCTGCACATCATCCATCCCCACTCCTGCACGGCTGTGTTGTCCCATCCTGCCCTTCATTCCTGCCCATCTCGACAGGGTCTGGGCTGAAGGTGTTCCCCAATGGGCAGCTACGTCTGCTCCGAGCAGCCCCAGAGGATGCAGGCACCTACCTGTGCATGGCTCGCAACCCCTCGGGCACCGCCGCAGGGAGGACCAGGCTGATAGTGCAAGGTACTGCAGCAATCAGGGACCCAGTGCTCACTCCCTTGGCTCAGCCCCTTCCCCAGCACCTCACAGCAAACATAGCTGTCAAGGTGTGAGCAAGTCCCTGCCCTCCTGCCCCATCCAGTGCCCCCCGTCATCGCGGCTGGCCCGCTGGAGCTGGTTGTCCTGGAGGGGCTGGAGGTGCTGCTGCCCTGCGTTGCCCGTGGTGTCCCTGAGCCTCGTGTGTCCTGGAGCCGGGAGGGAGCACTGGTGCGGGGTGGTGGTGGGAAGGCCACCATCCTGCCCTCTGGGGAGCTGCTGCTTCGCGATGTCCAGGTGAGCCCTGTCCCCTCCTGCTGCCTAGCTAGCTGTAAAGTTGGAGGGATGAGGAACAAGGGTTTGCTCCTGAAAACTAAGCCCTGGATGTGTCCGTGGCTGCTTGCAAGCATGTTTGGCAGAGGGAGAGCTCTGTACAGTCCTTATTCACAGGCTGGAGGGTTGGTGCAGTGTGGGTTTTCTAATGTGGGCTGGAAAAAGTGGTTGTGAATGAGCTATGGTTTTTTGGGTGCATAACAGGCAGCAGAGCTAAGGCTGCAGCTGGTCCCCAGACCCAAGCTAAACCCTCTGTCATCCTCCCCTTTCCCGGTACAGGAAGGGGATGCTGGGAGCTACTCCTGCACGGCAGTGAACTCGGCTGGGAAGGCAGTCCGTCGGCTCTTCCTCTCCATCCACACCCTGCCGACCTTCAGCCGCCTGCCTGGAGACATCACCCTGAGCCAGGGCGAGAGGCTGGAGCTGGCATGTGCTGCCGTGGGCAGCCCCCAGCCCCACATCTCCTGGGTGGCCAATGGGCAGCTCACCACTGGTACCTGAGCAGGGGCAGAGGGTGCTGAACTTGGGGGAGAACATGATCCTGGTGCCATCCCAGTCCTCTTTCCACCTTTTGGGGTTCTAGGGGTGCCAGCATGTCTGGCTCTGTGGGATTCTAATCAGCTGGTCCCCAACCATATTTTTGGGGGGTTTGTACCCTGCAGATGGTGTATCATGGCAGAGTGGCCAGAGCATCCTGCGACGGGAGGCAGCTACCCTTGCTGACAGTGGGACCTACGTCTGCCATGCTGAGAACAGCGCTGGTGCCATCAGGGCTACTGCCTTTGTTTCTGTCAGAGGTAGGTGCCAGTAGGGAAACTGGGGTTCCTGGCCAGCCCCTCTCCTCTGCCATCCCTCTCCCTTTCCCAGAGGCACCCACCATACAGGGCGACCCCAGCACCTACCAGGTGGAGCTCCCCGGAGGTGATGCTCTCCTTGACTGCGATGCCCAGGGTTATCCTGTGCCCCTCATCCGCTGGAGCAAGGATGGGGTACCAGTTGTGGCCAGTGGGCGCCTGCACCAGCTGCAGAATGGATCCCTGGCCATCCATGCTGTGGTGGTGAGTGGGGCTTGGAGGGTGCTGGCACATTTCAGGAAGCTGATGTGGCCAGGCAAAATGCTGTGCTAATGCTGTTGGTCCTGCCAGGGCACTGACGCAGGGCACTACCGGTGTGTGGCAGAAAATGATGCAGGCACAGCAGTGAAAGTTGTCACCCTGGCTCTGCAGAGTGAGTTCCACCCACCTTTGCACCCTCCTTGAAAGTGCCTGCAAACCATGTCACCCCTCGGTTCCCCTGACCATCTCCGACCCCTGGGAAATGGTCCCAGAACTGCAGGGATGCTGTGGCACTGACTGTATCCCTTTCTCTGCCTAGGTGCCCCCGTGGTGAGGGTGACACCAGGAGTGGTGGCAGCACATGCTGGGCAGCAGGTGCTGCTGCACTGCACCGTGTCAGGAGAGCCCACCCCCTCTGTGGAGTGGCAACGAGATGGGGAACCACTGCCTGAGGGTCCCCACGCCCGTGTCCTGCCCAATGCCACCCTGCTTCTGCCTGCTGTTGCCCACCATGACACTGGCAGCTACTCCTGCCTCGCTCGCAATGCCCTGGGCTCTGCTGTCGCCCATGCCTCTCTGGATGTCCAAGGTGGGTATCTCCCCAGGGCTCAGGGGATTCTAGCTTGCTTGGAGGGCTGGGGCTGCTCACAGTGTCATTGTGCCCCAGGTTAAGATCTCCAGCATGGTGGTTTGGAGGGATATTGCCTTTCCTTGCTTGCTCTAAACACCACAATTCATACTTTAGTTTGCCCTTTCTTCCACTGCTCAGCTGAAGGTCTGAGCACAAACAGACCCTCACTCGCATGCCAGCCCACGATTGCCTCTACTTGGCCTTCCTGCATTTGTGCCAGTGATTAAATTCCCATCTCTCAGGGGCTCTCTGAATGCACAGGCACATCCTCTCCCGCTGCCCCTCGGGAGCAGAGGGCCAGGCTGGCTGGAGGAATTGCCAGGTGTCCCTGTGTGGCTGCTGGCATTTTGCTGCCAGGCATGATGGGGAAGCAAATAAAAGCCTGGGGCCACTGCCAGGACTGTGGGGGTTGATAGAGAGAAGGGTTTGGGGGTGTCAGTGCATGTTGGTGTGATGAGGCACAGGGCCACACTCACAACATTCCTTATCAACGTGGCACAGAGCTATGGGGTCTCTGGGGACCATGCTTGCAGCCAGGCAGGGACACTGCCTGACTTCAGATGTCTTCATCTCCAGAAAACAAGATTTTCTTGACACACAAATTACTGAGAGGGGGAGTCAGGGAAGCAACCAGCTTTCTCACAGGAGCACAGCCCCTATGCTGCTGCCTGATCCTCTCCTTTTTGCCCCAGGGGAGCCACACCGGGTGCGGGGCAGCCTGATCGGTGTCATCAATGCCCATGAGCTTGGTGTCTCCACCCTTGATGCCAGCGTGATGGATGACCCACAGACTGGCACCACCACCATCCAGAGCAGCATCAGCAGCATCCCACCTGCCATAGGTGTGTGGTCACCTCTGCCCTCACCCTTGAGAGGGTTTTGACCTGTGTCAGGTGTAAACATTAGGGGAAAGATCCCTCCCTTTTTTCCCCAAATGCAGCACCCACATCTGTGTCCTGTGGGTGAGGGGGGCTGAAGCAAGCTGGGTGCCCCCTTAGGAGGATACTGGCTCCGTGGTGACACCAGTTCTTCCCTGTCCTCAGGGCCACTGATGCGGGTGCTGGTCACCATTATTGCCCCCATTTACTGGTCCTTGGCACGCACCCGTGGGGCAGCCCAGAGTGGATTCCTTCTCACCCAGGGCACCTTCCAGCATGAGTCACAGCTGGAGTTTGCCACAGGTGAGAGATTCCAGCAGCCCCTGGCATGTGGAACCTGGTTAGCCCCTGGGGAAAACTCAGACTCCATCTCCCCCATGTACCATCCCTGGTCTGGAGGATATGGAGCTGTGTTTGGAGGTGCCATGTGCTGCTGCTCACTGCTCCTCCCTGCCAGGGGAGCTGCTGCGAGTCACCCACCTCTCCCGGGGCGTGGATGCCACTGGTGCTCTGCAACTGGACAGTGTGATCAGTGGCTCTGTGCCAGAGAGCATCGACAAGGCTGCAGTGCAGGTGCTGGTGCTGCTTGTTCTCCCCACGGGGCCATGACTCCTGTGGCTGGAGCCTGGGAGGGTCCATGGCCTGACTCCTCTCTCTGCTTGTTCCCAGGACTTCAGTGAGCGCTACGTGCAGACGGGCACAGGGCAGCTCTCCGGGGGCTCGGTGCAGAGTTTCCTGCAGGATGGGCACATCACCCGTGCCCACTGCAACCACACCATCATGTATGACCCTGCTGTGAGCCCACAGCCATCCCGGGTTCAGCACCTTCGAGCCAGCACCATCACAGCCTCCTACGACCCGGTCACAGAGGAGCTTCGCTTCCAGCTCCAAGCCTCACTCAATGCAGGTAACAAGGGGAGTTTCAGGGAAGGGCATGGAGATGCCAGGATCCCTTTCAGTCCTGGGTGACTGTGAGGGTGCCAAGGCCACATCCCTGCGGTGACATGTCCTTTCTCATTCTCTCTGCTCAATTCCCAGGGGCTGATGGAGACCAGTGCCCACTGGGATTCATCCTGGACCCTGGGCAGCTGTTCTGCATTGGTACGGACCCTTCTCAAGGGGCTCATGAGGATGGCAAGGGGCACCTGGTGTCCCTTCCCTGTCCCCCCAACCTCATCTCCTCTCTGCTCCCCAGATGTTGATGAATGCACCGAGGGGTC
>NW_008688611.1:14444-16679 GCF_000695815.1 Acanthisitta chloris | reverse complement strand
GGCTACCGTGCACTGGGTGTTGGCTGGCCATGCCTGGGTATGAGCTGGGCTCTCTCTCAGGGGACATCTCCTTGGCCACAGGGTCATGGTTGCCCCCTTGCCTCGCTCCAGTCTCAGCTTCCCCATGCAGCGGTAACTCCCCATCTCTCCCCCACCCCAGATATAAATGAGTGCCTGCAGTTTCCCCCACCGTGTGCCTTTGAGTGCCGTAACCTGCGAGGATCCTACAAATGCCTGTGCCCGCCCGGCAGGACCCTGCTGCCAGGTGGACAGTGTGGCACAGCAGGGACAGATGGAGGGAAGACACCCCAGGGCACTCTCCTGCGCTGGCTGGGGCCAAGCAGCCACCCACGGGGACGGTCCTTCTACACCCAACTCGCTCTGCGCCGCGTGGCGAAGGATGCAGGGATGGGTTCCCATGGCCTCTTCTGCCCCATGGGCTACATCAAGAGGAATGGCACCTGCACCGGTGAGTGTGCATCAGGGAAGAGGGTTGCAGGGGGTTTGAAGGCCACTTTGTCCCAAAAAGGTGCCCATTGCTGCCCTGCCACCCACTTTGTGGTGTCAGGGACTCCCTGGGCTTGGCTGTGCTGGGAAGGAGAGGGGACAGCCAGGCTGCCCCAGGGCAGTGAGCACTGGAGGGGACTGATGCTTCCCTCCTTGCCTTCACCCCTCTCACCCTACAGACCTCGATGAGTGCCAGACTCTGAACCAGTGCCAGCACAAGTGCAGGAACAGCCTGGGGCGCTACCACTGCCTCTGCCCCAGGCCTCTGCCCCACTGGCTATCGGCTGCTGCCCAATGGAAAAACCTGCCATGGTTAGTAGGGAGTGCCAGGAGGATACCCAGTCCCCACAGTGCCCTTGGTGTCATCCTTTTGGTCTGCAAGTTTTTCTCCTTCCAGCAACGTGTTGTTTCCAGGCTCAGCACCCTGTTGAGCCTGGGTGCCGTTGTCTCACTGTCTCAGTGTCTGAGAGCCTGGGCAGGGGTGGGAAGGTGTGGGGGGCAGGGTTTGAACCCCTCTCTCATCCATGGGTACCCCAGCACTCTCAGACCTGTTCCCTCTCTGCTTGCAGACATAGATGAGTGCACAGAGGGCACAATCCAGTGTGGCTCGAGCCAGATGTGCTTCAACACCCGCGGAGGTGCCCAGTGTGTGGATGTACCATGCCCAGCTGGGTACCGGAGAGGCCCCAGCCCTGGGTGAGTCACGCTGTGGGGTTGGGGGTGCCCATCCCAAATTCCTTGTGGCACCATGAACCCTGGTGTCCCGGCCTCTCCTGACTCCCACGACATCCCACATCCCTCCATCTCTCGTGCAGGGTGTGTGTGGGTCACTGCAGCCCGTTCTGTGGCCCAGCTGGGCCCCCCACGCTGCAGTACCAGCTGCTCACCCTGCCCCTTGGCATCGCTGCCCACCGGGACGTGGTGCACCTCACCCCGGGCACTGCTCTCCGCCACCGCCCTGTCTTCACACTGCAGGAGCAGGACCCTGGCAGCCCCTTCACCCTCCGCACCCAGCAGGGCCGTGGCATCATCTCCACCCTGCGCCCGCTGCGGGATCCTGGCACCCACCGCCTCAAGGTGCAGGCGCTGGTTCCAGGCGGGCAGCGAGCACCCAGCATCTTCCTCCTCCTCATCTCTGTCTCTCCCTACCCCTACTGACACAGCCCAGGGACAGGAGGGGATGTAGGGTCGTGTCTTCTCCTGTCCCTCCCCACTGCAGCGGTGGGGCACATGCTCAGGGAATGCTGAGCTTGCACCTATCTTCTCCCTCCCCAGACATCCCTACACTCCTCACCCGTGTTCTCTTTGCCCAGGGCTGGTTCCTGACTCAGCAGGGGAGGGGATAAGATGTCCCACCAGCCTCTTGCAATCAGGTTCCAGAGTAAACACAGCTCTGGGTGGCCTTGCCCACAATCAGTCCCCAGATGTGGGGGTGGGAGGATGGACTGGGTGATGGTGGCCAGCTGGGGTGCAGGGAGGGATCCCCCAGGCTGGGGAGGGCATGTGGTACCCTGGCATTAACCATGTATTAAATTGAAATAGTCTTTTTTTTATTTTCAATCCACTTGATTTCTGTGCACACTTATTTGTTCCTGGGGCTTTGGACACCTCCCTGCTTGGCCTTGGAGCACAGAAGGGAGATTGTCTGGATGTGGCAATGCTGGAGGGCCAATGTCCAGCCTTGAAGGTCCAATCCTGCTTCAGCATCAGGTCCCTTGGTCAGCAGGA
>NW_008688611.1:12159-14122 GCF_000695815.1 Acanthisitta chloris | reverse complement strand
GGTATAAGGGAGTAGGAGGATGCTTGACCGGAGCGCCGGGGGCAGCTGGACACTGCGAGTGGGTAAGTGCGGGCATGGCATGGGGGGGCGAGGGGAAAGGGAGGTCTTTGCTTTGGGGGATCTGTCTCGTCACCTCTTTTTGTCCCATTTCCACCCACGGTGGGTGTCCCCCACCCTTGGGCAGGGCAGTGGGTTGCCAGCTCTTTCCCAGCGCTGCGCAGGCTACAGTCAAGCCCCTCCTTGCTCAGTTTGGGATGGGGAGGGGATTCCAAATGAGTCCCATTTCCCTGGCTACCCTCAGGGAGGGCAGCTGGGTTCTTGACTGGCATTACCTTGTGCCCTCCCTGCTGTGCTCTGGAGATACTGAGGGGCAGGATGAGACCCCCAGAAAGTGCAGAAGTGATACTGAGGCAAACTCCAGCGCCAAGGAGTGCATTGCCATATGCCTGTGCTGCTCCTGGTGAGCCTGTCCGTGCCCCTCCTGCCTGCCCTTGCCCGATCCCAGCTCGCAGGCAGCAGCCTGGTTGTTCTTCCAGCCCAGCTGGTAAAGACAGTTCCTCCTTTTACCAAAGTTTCAAGCTTATTATTCTGTTTTTAAATATTTTTTTCTTGGTTTGAAAACCAAAAGCACCGTGTTCCTTTGGAGCAGGGCAACTAGAGTCGCTCCGGTAACAACCCTGCTCCAACTCACACGGAAATTGCTCCGGAATAATAATAAGGGCTGAGAAAGTCGCGCCGCGTTCCCCTTCACTGAGCTTTGTTTGCTTTGATTTATTGCCACGTAACGCTGAAACTTCAGGGCTCTCCCTTCCTGGGCAGGCAGGCTTGGCACGAGCCCTGTTTCCAGAGCTGGAAATGCTGGCGGCTCCGCACCTTTCCTGCGATGCAGGATGCATCCCCAGGGCATCTCCTGGGCCCCTTGAGCATCACGTACACTGTAGGACATGCCTGAGCAGGCAGGAGTTGGAGGTGTTTCCTTATCCCACTGCCAGGCCACTTGTGGAACGAGTGTGTCTGGTCTCAGAGGTGCTTAGTCAGGCTGGCAGCTGTGACCGCGATTCTGGTGGCCGCAGCAGGGATGGATTTTGGAGGCAAAGAAGGGAATTTGCCTCGAAAGGAGCTGCAGGCACAACGTCATGGTTGGGTTGGGCCCTTTTGGGAACTGTGACTGCCTTCCTGTAAATGCCCTATTGAGGAAGGGGTGGCTGAGCCTCCCCAGGCAGGGACCCAGCTTGGCACAGCAGGGAAATGCCAGGTGCTGGAAATCCAGCCTGGGTGCTGCTGGATGCTGCCTGCGTGGCAGCCCAACGGGCACGGGCAGGCTTGGTGAGCAGGATGGAGCTTACAGGGCTGCCAGACCCCTTTGCTGCTCAGCAGCAGGGCAGAGCCTGCCCCTGGCTGGCTCCAAGCCGTGCCCTGTGGGATGCTGGATCCACACTGCCCTGGCAGGACCAGGGTGCTGGGGCATGCCCCAGCATAACCACAGCCTGCTGGGAGAGGTGCTGGGTGGGCCAGCCTGGAGCAGCCCAGCACATCACCTTCCCCCCTGCAGGAGCAGGATTGTGCTGACTTGGCAGCAGCAACATGAAAGTTGTTCAAGACAGGACTTGGCCAGCTCTGCTGTTCTCCTCCCCCGGCCAAGGGTCAGCTGGCATTGCCTCTTCGTGGGGCCCTGGGATTCACAGCCTGGCCCAGGGACTGTGTGGACAGTCCTGAGCCCCTTCCTGCCCAGGACCCTCATCCCTCCCCCTGAGCTGACGCATCCTTCACCATCTCCTGTTGTTGGCTGAAATCCTTGATATCCTTGGCTGGAGTGTGAGGGGGCAGTGAATCCCTATGTAAGTGTTTTGTGCTGGCAGGAATCATGGGCAGCATAATTAGGACAAACACCCCATAATCATTAATTAGTTTAAGGCTGGGTTGGGCTCTGGGGGATGCTGATGAACCCTCCACACGCCCACGC
>NW_008688611.1:10159-12134 GCF_000695815.1 Acanthisitta chloris | reverse complement strand
AGCGCCACTTGGTGGCTGTCTGCAGACGGCCAAGATGTGCCAGGTCGTGCCTGAGCAAGGCACTGGGCTGTGCCTTTGCCACGGCTGTGCCTGAGTTCCGGCCCCCTGGTGCTGCAGGGAGCTTGCAGAGCGTGGGGCAGGCTGCACCGGGGTTGACAGCGTGGAGAAAAGGTAAGAGTAAAGCAGCCCTGATGACTGCCCTGTCCTATCACCCAGCTGACATACAGGCAGGGTGTCCTGGCTGGCTGAGTGTCACAGCCTGGATGTGGCTGTGGTACCATGGCTTTTCCTCCTGCTTCAACCTTTCTCCTGCTCCCTCCAACCCTGGGAGGGCTCTCAGTCCAACTGATCCCTCCTGATGCCATGACACGTAGCTGCAGCGAGGGCAGGGGCTGATGGCATCATTAATATCTTTCCTTTCACTTTTCCAGCACTATGGCTCAGTCCAAGGGCACGGTGGTCCTTGCCTACAGTGGTGGCCTTGATACCTCCTGCATCCTGGTGTGGCTGAAGGAGCAGGGCTACAATGTCATCGCCTACCTGGTGAGCTCTGTGCCAAGCCCAGCTGCATGGACCCTGTTCCCAGGGGCTGGGGGTGGATGGGGTACTGAGCTGCAGGTCTGGGGACCTGTGTGAGTGATGGGATCCTGATGTGTGTATGGCTGTGGCAGTGATCCTGCTCTCACTGGTTAACCATCACCCAGACTGGGTGCTGCTGGGCTGAGCTGCCAGCCCTACGTGGCACAGCCTGTCCCTCTCACATAATGACCCTCTGCTAATGAGGGCAGCACATCAGGGCTTGGCAGAGAGAGTCATGGTCCCGAGGTTTGCCATCTCAGTGGGAGGGATTTCCCCTCCTGCACATCCTGGGTGGGCTCAAGCCGAGCCAGCATGCGCTCTGTCATGTCTTGCACGATGCCCTGTGCCAGACTGGGCTTGCAAGGGGTTTTGTGGTCTCCTTTCACACTCAGCCTTGGTGTTTTCTCCCTTTCCAGGCCAACATCGGGCAGAAGGAAGATTTTGAGGCAGCACGAAAGAAAGCACTGGCGCTGGGGGCTAAGAAGGTAACAGTGTCCCTCCCTCCAGGGACTCTGAGCTCCTCTTGCTCCCCACCATGAGGCTGACCCTGGGGCTTTGCACACCCTGTGGCTGAGGCCACTGCAGGAAGGGGAACAGTGCCAGCAAGGAATCCTTTTTCCAGACCTTTTGCACCAAAGCCTTTTAGTAGCATCTAGGAAAGCAGAAGCAAAGAGACCCTCAAAGCCTCAGAGCTGTGTTTTCCCCCTACTGGCTGCTCTCCCATCAGAAGGATCCTTCTGTCCCGGCAGGTTTACATCGAGGACATCAGCAGGGAGTTCGTGGAGGAGTTCATCTGGCCAGCAGTGCAGGCCAACGCGCTGTATGAGGATCGGTACCTGCTGGGCACGGCGCTGGCACGGCCCTGCATCGCCCGCAAGCTGGTGGAGATTGCCCAGCGGGAGGGAGCCCAGTATGTTGCCCACGGGGCCACGGGAAAGGTGAGGGAGAATGGGGGCACCTGGCAGGGATGGCACGAGATGCCTGGGCCGGGGACCTGGTCGGTTCATTAGCCAAAGTGTGGGTGCCAGGAGAGATGTGCAGGGAGTTTTGTGGATGCTCTGCAGGGCTGTGCAAAATTCGAGCATGTTTCAACACTTCCTTCTTGGTTCTGGGATTTCGGTTTCGGTTCCCTCTCCCTGCTGGGAAGGCTGGGGTCACAGCCAAACACCCCATTTTCAGCAGCAGCTTAAAAAAACTGCTACAGAACAGGGCTGCCTGGGCTAGGAGCCAGCTGGGGCAGAGCCTGCACCACCAGAGGTGGTTCAGGGCACCCCAACCAGGTGCTACTGTCTCAGTCCCTGTTCCTCACCCCTGGCTGTCCCGGTCTGTGTCCTCATTTCTGTCCCTATCCCGGTTGTCCCCATCCCCGTCTCCATCCCGCTGCCCCGCAGGGAGC
>NW_008688611.1:322-10068 GCF_000695815.1 Acanthisitta chloris | reverse complement strand
TGACCGGGCCGTGGTACCTGCCAGACGTGTCCGTGGTTCACCCCCGGCACCTCCAGCCCTGCCCGGGGCGGGGGCACCTGGGGCAGGTGAGAGCTCAGGGGGTGAACCCAGGACTTGTTGGATGTGTATCCAGGACCAGCTTGGTGCCCACTCCTCCCTCCCCCTTCCCACGGGGGACACCAAAGCATCGCCCGTGCCCATCGCGGCTTAGGGGAAAGGCGAAATGATTTTCTGGAAGGATTGCAGTGTGTTTGGGTGGGTTGGATTTGGGGAGCTCCAGCTGTGGTGGAGGAGCCTCGTAGGATGGGGAAGTTAGATGCAGCCAGGAGACTGTTGAGGGAGATGCCAGCACTCAGGAGATGGGGCAGAGGGTGGTCTGGGTGGGTTCATGACTGAAATAACTCTCACTTCAGCTGCAATGGGATCCCTGCCCCCCTCCTCTGTCCATCTCACCCATCCCCAGCAGCTTCCTCGTGAAATCTCCTATTCAAGGGCGCTCCAGAGTAACACACCCCCGACGTGATGATGTCCCCTCTGCTCCCTGGTGCCACCAGCCATCCCTGCTGGCACCAGCCATCCCTGCTGGCAGGGGCACCCTCGGTGGCTCCCACTCCCCAATCCATTAAGCCTCGGGCACAGGCAGGGACTGACTTCGAGTAACTCGACCCGCCGTGGAGTCTTAAATGGGACCATCTGGGGTGTCCCCACTGCTGGAGCAGATGGATGTGTTTTGGGCCCGTAAGGGAAATGAGTGCTTTGGTGGATGTACTCGCCTGCGTGTAATAGTCCTTGGGGAATTCCCAGCCCTGTCGCAAATATATCCTCCAGGCTGGGGCCGATGGGAGGGAAGGGGGGTCCTCACGCCCCTTGGTGCAGGTGGAAAATAGGCTTTGGTGAGTGCTATTCCCTTGAAAGTGCTAATAACTCCCAGCCTTGCCCCTTGTCCCTTCCCACCTACCTGGCCTCATTAGTGGGACCTCATCTGCAAGGGCCAATTAAGGTAAAGGGAGGTTCAGTGCTATTCAATTATGAGCTACTGCATCCTCCAGCTCACCATGGTCTTTTCCCTCAATTTGCCCTCTTCCTTCATGTGTCCTTTGATGCCTTTGGAGGAAAAATATCCAGATTTGGGTCTTTGCTGGTTCAGCTTTCAGGAGTGTCAGCACAGGGGGAAGAATGGCTCTTGAGTGAGCCCATGGTCAGCCAGGCTCCCTTGGAGTTTGGTGAATTAGTCTGGTGAATCAGGGTTTGTTTTATAATCAAAGCTGCAGCCCTGCTAGGCAACATTCTTCTCCCAAGGATTCTGTATGACCCTGTGTGAGCTGGCTCAGGAATGAAATCCTGTCCCTTCTCAGTGGGATCAGGTGGGGGGCATCCACCTCCAGCCCACCCTGGTGTGGGGTGACCCCTCAACATCTCCCATTCATGTTTCAGGGCAATGACCAGGTTCGGTTTGAGCTCACCTGCTATGCCCTGTGTCCCAAGATCAAGGTAAGGTCCCCAAAATTGTGCCCTGGGTCCCCATTGCAGAGCTCCTTGCTCCTCCCCAGCTGGTGGGGAATTCTGTTTTAACACCAGTGCAAATGATTATGCCTCACTTTAACAAGCTGTCAGCTGCACAAAATGACGTTTTGGCATTTGAGGGGGCTGTAATGATCCTTAATTGACCTATTTTTACCCCTAACACCACGAGACCACAGAGGAAACAGTACCAAGGCAGCTGCAGGATAATCAATGCTGCCTGTTTCCCCCTTGCATCCAGTGCTTGGTTAGGGTCAGGGGTTTGGGTTACTCCCCCCTCGTGCAGGGAGATTAAATTTCAGCTGGGGGACCAGCACCCTGTGGGTCCTGGCTCCCCTGGCTCTGAGAAGGGGGCCCAGGGGCTACTTGGGGGCTGAGGGCTTCTCTTCTCTTGCTCCTGCCCTCCCACCAGGTTGTTGCACCGTGGAGGTTGCCTGAGTTTTACCAGCGCTTCCCTGGGCGCCGTGAGCTGATGGACTATGCCAAGGTAGGAGCTGGTGTGGGGCAGCCATGGGATGCTTGAGCTGGCCACAAGATGACTAGGGCACCAAAAGTTGCTCAGAGTGGCTGTGGAAAGCTCAGGGTGGCCACAGGATGTTCAGTGTGGCCATGGGATGCTTGGGGTAGCTGTGGGATGCTCACCACGACCTGATAGGTGACAGCAGCAAGCCCTGCACAAAATCCCTGCAGGACCACACTGGAGCCTTCTGGTTGGGGGGGGTGTTCCTTCCCCTCTATATTTTCTCCCCTCCTTCCTTTCTAAAAGCCTCATAATTACCTGGCTATTAATGGTAACCCACTTTCCAAGGAAACAGGTCCCAGCTCCCTGACTTGCCTAACAGACAAAGCAAATACATTCACCTTTGTTGTCCCTTCCTTTTTGAAGTACAAGTTACAATAAAACATATTAGAAGTTTTGCATCAGGTTTTTATGTGCCCACCAGGGTACCTTTCTTTTTTAGCGACTTCATGGAAATGCTTGACAACTCAGCTCAATCAATCAAAAGGGAAAAGGCAGCTCTGTGCATAAACCAGAAAATTGCTTCAGTTTTTAAATAGCTGCCGTCGAGGCTGCCTGGGTAATCTCTGGGAAGGCAAGGTGTGGAGCTGGAGGGATGTGGCATGGGGTGAGGAGCCCTCCAAGCCCATTAGGGCTGCGGGGAGAGAGTGGCGTGTTGAGGATTGTGTTTGCCATCTGCTGTTGTATTATGAAGGGGCGAGTTTACGAGAGCTTTCCATATGTTGCCAAACAAATTGTCAAATAGGGGAGTTATTAAGAGCACCATGGTTTTATTATATGGAAAATGGAACATGTGTTTTGGGTTTGGGGTTTTTTGTTTGGTTGTGGGGTTTTTTGTTTGTTTAGAAGGGGGGAAAGGGAAAGGAAATGGATTAGGGCCCCATTCTAAGGGGAAAGGGTGGAGGGTTTGTAGTACCTCTTGGTTTCTAGTTATGTTCAGTGCTAAAAATAAAAGGTGTTTCTTTTTCATGCTCAGGAGAGGGAGATGTGTGGCCAGGTCCTTTGAGCACCTGGATGTTCTCACCTTGGTTCTCAAGGAATTATAGCCTGATGATGTTTAGGGCTCCATTGGTGTCAGGGGAAGTGAGGATCATGTCACTGTGGCATAGCTCTTTGCCATGGTTTTGCTGCCCACAGGCTGAAGTCAGCCTTCCTCTGGCAACAAGCCATGCCAGTGGCTACTTGGTCACCACAACCAGCTGAGGTTGAAACACCTTAATGAGAAGGGTGAACTCTCCTGGATGCTGCCCCAGGGTGAAGCATCACCACAGGCAGAGCCAGGTGGAATGGAGCCTGAAAACAAGATCCCTCTTTGGTCACCTTTTGCCCCTGCTGAAGCTGCCTGGGCTCAGCAGATGCTAGTACATGGGTCTGGACATAGAGGATCCTCTTTGAGGTGATAACATGGGGTGAAGATGGGCTGGGGAGCACAGGCTCCCCTGGCTACCAGGAGGAGGCAGAGGCAGGAGAGGGCTGGTGGCTCATTATTCAGGGCTGAAAGATATGTTTGTACATTCCAGGTGAGATGGGTGTGCCAGTGGTCAGTCTCCTCTTCCAAGTAACAAGCAATAGGACAAGAGGAAATGGCCTCAAGTTGTGCCAGGAGAGGTTTGAATTGGGTATTAGGAGGCCCTCAGGGAGTCTCACACTGGGAGTATGGTGTGGGGCCAGCAAATCAGGACCTATGAGCCTGGGACAAAGTCTTTCCAGGAATAGGGCTCAATCAGTCCCTCTGCAGCCTTATGAGGTATCTCAGAACCTCACTCCCATCTCAGGCGATGGGTTGGGGACCATGAAGTAACAACCACAAGCATTTCCTTTCCCTCTTCCCATCAAACAAGGAGCCTCTGCTCAGTTCCTGCTCCTCTGTTCCCATCCAAGCTCCTGGTTGATGTCTCTGCTGTGGTGATACTGAAATGCCAGAGCTGCCTAGCCATGTACAGGCTGTACAGACACATGGAGGCACAGTGGGGATCCAGAGCTGCTGTCTCCATCCCTGTCTCACCATGACCATCCTGCAGCTGGTACCCCATGGCTTGGCACGCCGGCAGGGTGGGCACCGTCCCTGCTGCCTCCTGTAGTCAGCCTGCTGCCGTCACCTCTCCTGCTAATTCCCCTGCGTATTCACCTCGTCTTCACAGGCAATTTCCCCCATTGAAATGTCAGTGGATAATTGAGCATGCCAGTGACCTTGTTAGGGAGCTGGGCTCGGTGCTGTGTGTTGTGCCGTGGAGGCAGCAGGAGTGGGGCTGCACATCCCTGGGTGCGGTGTGCTCGTGGTGCCCAGGCTCCTGCACGTGGTGTGCCTGCTTCACCAGTGTTTGCACCAGGCTGTGGGGATGTGTTGCTGTCCCCTCATAGCATAGCATCAGTCCTCTTTGGACTGCAGAGCATCCTGTGGTTTTGGGGCTCTTGTGTCCCTGTGTCACCTCCCCTTGCTGAGAAGCCCTGTTGGGGGAATCAGAGGATCAGAGAACTTTCTGAGTTGGAAGAGATCCATCAAGTCCAACCCCTAACTCTGTATACGGCAACCCCAACCATCCCATGATGTGCCTCAGAGTGTCGCACCATCCTAGACCTGAACCTAGGAAAAGTGCACAATGCCTTTGCTGATATCCCCACCACTGGGGCTCAGGGGGTGCTCTGGGGCCCCTTCTCAGCCTGTGGCAGGGCTGGGGTGATTGTCTTCTCCAGCCACACTGGGTCCCCGAAACCCCTGTGGTGGGAACCAATGTTGCCCAGGGTCAGGGACACAGGTGTCCACCTTGCTCTGTGCCACCTTGCTGGTGGCCATGGGTTGTGCCTTTGTGCTTTTGGGGCTGATCCTGGTGGGAACAAGTGCCAGTGGGGACTGGCTTTCCCCACTGGCTGTCTTACCCTCGCTCCCATTCTTTTGGCAGAAACACGGGATCCCAGTGCCTGTGACACCCCAGACTCCCTGGAGCATGGATGAGAACCTCATGCACATCAGGTGGGAGATGGGGTGGGTGGGAAGCTCCTGTGGGGCCAGAACCCAGAGTCTGTGGCCCTGATCCTCTCCATCCTGCAGGGTCAGGACAGCCCTTTGCACCTCCAGAGTCACAGGCTGCCCCACCATGTGCTGACCATGGGTGACCCCAAAACATCCAGCCTCCCTTTCTGCCCAGTTGTCCACATCCCATATGGCAGCATCCCTCTCCTGGGCTCTCCTAAGCCTTGCATCCCTTGCTGGGTTGCTGCTGAAATCCCCTGGAGAACCATCACACATATTTACTCCCATCCTCATGGGGTGGTGGGTGTGGAGGTGTCATTCCAGTGGGTTTTGGGGTTGTGGGTTGCAATTTGCAGGTGTTGCAGTGACTTCTTTCTCCTTCCCTGCCTGCTGCAGCTATGAAGCTGGGATCCTGGAGAACCCCAAGGTAATCGATCACAGCATGGCAGCCACGGGGCTGAGGGCGTCCCGTGTATGTGCAGCCTAATTGGAAATTTCACGGCAGGAATTTCATGTGTGTGTGGTGGCTCTGCTGCCCACCCTGGACCCTCCTCCTCCCCCGGCACGTTAATTGCTGCCAGCATGAATAGGGGAAGGGACTGTTTCAGGGTGACACTGGAGGGGACAATGTGGGGCAGCAATAAAGGAGCAGTTAGACAGATGAGGTGCTGGTGGGAGAGTTGGAGCTGGTGACAGGTGACAGAGTTTCAGGCTGATCCCTGCAGCTTGGGTCCCCTGCAGCTCTCCCAGCCCTCCTCATTTTCCCATCCCTGCTATCCATGGGGATGTGAGGTAAAACTTTCCCCTTGGGTGGGCGTTGTTGGAGACCCTGGGGGCACCCATGGGTCCATCAGCTCTGTCTGCCAATGGGACCAAGAGCCTGTCGGTGATGGGATCTGCATCCAGCACCGCTGGTGAGTGTGGCACATCACTGGCCACTCTGAACTGTGCTTGTGGTCCGGCTGCCTGCTGGCCCTGCCTGCACTTTTCATGCTCCAGCAGGTCACTGTGCTTGGAGGCTACTTAAACTATCCATCAGCGCTAATTAGACAGCCCAGGGAGAGGAGGGGGAGCAGGCAGAGAGGGAAAGGAGCTGCTGGAGCTCAGCGCCCGCAGCCGACTCACTGCGGCTGGACTGGCGCGTGCCTCTGGTGGGGTGTGAGGAAGAGAAAGGTGGAGAGGAGATCCTGCCCCTCCTTCACTGCACTCCTGAGGGGTATCTGTGGGTCAGACTTTGTAAAACTGGGTTTGTGTGGGGTTCCTTCTCCAGGAGAGCAGTTGGCACTGGGATGGGTGTTCCTACCTTCAGCTGGACCTAGCAAGGGACTGACCTGTGCCTTTCCCAGTGTGCCCATCCTGACCCACACACCTAGCACCTCTCCTCTTCTCTTGAGCAAGACACCCAATTCCCAGGTTTTGCCAAGCTTACTTCCTTCCCAAAGTTAGCTTGGAAAATGGAGCTGACCAGTGCCCTGACCCCAGGGCATCCTCCCTTTGGGTCCTTCACCCTCTGATGATAGGATGTGACTTCCCAGAGTGCAGTGTCATCACTATCCCCTTCCCCAGCCTGGGAAGCAATGCCAGGCTCTGGGGCAGGATCTGGGGTGCCAGGCACGGTGGGTTCCCCTCCCCAAACCCCCGGGACCTGCCAAACGCAGGGATTTGAAAGCAGATGGTTGAGCTATTTTCTGCCTCTGTGAGGCCCGATTGAAGGGCAATGAGGCAGCTAATGCGGAGAAAGATAGAAATTTACTTGCTTTAACTTCATATGGCACTCTGAAAGAGTTCATTCAGTCCCGGGCACAACAATATCAGCCGGATGAATAAACCATTTGCGGCATCGATAGCTCTGCATCATGGTTTACTTCATGGACCATTTGCTTCCAATTTCTTCTCTTCTTGCCCCGTTTTTCTTGCTTCTTTCTTCCCCCCTCCCTCTCTCCCTTTCCACACACTCTTCCTTTTTTTTCCCCTTTTTTTTCTCCTTTTTTTTTCCTCTCTCCCCTTTAAAGATGACATTGCAGGACTAGCCCCCCTGCGGGGAGGGATAAATAGAAGGCATTGATACACTGCGACAAACTATTTGTCATTTGAACTGTGCTTTTAGGAGAGAGAATAAAAAGAGGACAGACTCGCACCGTAATGATGGAATGCAAGCCAAATGTCACTTTTATTTCTATTTAGTTATTTTATTTAATAGGGGTTTTCATAGTTGGCTCGGAAAATTGGAAACTACCTGACTTTGACTTCCAATGTTTAGTAAAGAGTTTTTAATACTTTCCGGTATATTTTTCTCCATCTTTTCCTTTTGAACTCAAAGTTTTTCATCATCTCTCACAGGTTCATCTAGTTAATAAGTGTGATCAGGGCTAGGAAAGGCCAAACGATGTAAAATTGAAATCCACAGCCCGTGTAATCTGTGTGTGGGGGCACGAGGAGATGTGTCTGCCTCCTGTGCCTCCCCTGTAAAACGAGGGAAAGGGGCAAAAATGACATAAAATGGGAACTGAGGGAAGTTTTGCTGCAGCCTCTGCTGGGGTAATGTCTGTGTTCCCAGCTATGGTTGCTGTTGGGATGTGTGTTCCAGGGTTTGGGATGAGGGAAGGGGAGACCCCCTGGTGTGGAGGGGATGGTAGGGATGCTGTGATCTGACTCTGTGATTTACAGGACAAAAAAAGAAAAGGAAAGTTTTCACTAAAATTCTTATTGCCTGTCTTTAAAAAATGTTAGGTGAAAACTTCTCCCGTAGAGGATTTAATTTTCCCTTTAAAAAGCTTAAAACTTTTCTAAAGCAATCACTTTTGGTTGGATGTGGTTTGGGTTCTTTTTCCTAACTTGCTTTATACCTTGACCTTTTTTGCCTCACTGGAAAAGAGGAGAAGGGAGGAAAAGGGGCCTTAGGTCTTTTCCATCCTAAACTATTTTATCATTCTGTGAAGTGAACAGGAGTAGAGCTGTGCTTTTAAAAGGAGAGGAGAAACAGGGGGAGCATGGCCCAGGCAGGGGGTGGGTGCGGGCAGGGCCCCACTGCCCAGGGATACCCAAGGATGCCCAGAGCTCCAGCTCTCACCAGCTGGTTTTACTGGGGAAATACCAGTTCACACCTTTTTCAGAAGGCTGTCTGCCCTTCCACCCATTGCCCATGCCCTGGGTGCTCCTGCCTCAGTTTCCCCTCCACTTCTCAGAGCTGTGTCTGAGTGGGGAGTCCCTTTGGAGCCAGGAGTTTGCAAACACAGATCTGAAAGTATTTGGGGGTCAGCATGTGCAGTCGCATCATGGGTGAGTGCCAAGGGGGCATGTGAAATTGCAAAGCTCTTTGGGACGGAAAGCTTTCTTTTTTTTTGCCATCTTTCCCCCCCTTCTTCTGGCACACACTTCAATTGCAGCAATTCACCATCAGCACCCGAACCTCCGCTGGCCTGGCTCTGATGGAGATAAGATGCCTCTTTCCTATAAATCTCGGGGGGGAAAAATATACATAAAGGTTGATGTGCTCTGAAATGGGTTTTTGCTTTGCTGCTCTATTTTCCCCTGTGTGTATTAACCCCGGGGACACCATGAAAGAGTCGGTGTGCCTGGAGCACCTGCTGGGGTCAGGCCTCCTCATTAGTTTTTTCGGTCAGCGCCGAATGAGCCTGGCCGTGGTGCAGGGACGCGCGGGCGCTCGCTGCCGTGGGTCTGCTTTTCCCTGCCTGACTTGCTTCTCCGCAGCCATCCCGCCTCCAGCTGTGGGGGCGTTGGAGGAAAAGATGAGATCAAGTTGAGGGGAAAAATTGGCTGATTCTTCCAACCCCTTTGTTCCCAGGGCCCCGGTAAGCGCCGGTGCTGTGCCTTGCTGGTCCTGTGCGTTGGGATGGAGGATGGATGATGCACCCTGAGGATGGGAGATATGCTTTGGGATGGAGGATGCACTTTGGGGATGGGGGATGTGCCCTGGGGTTGGGGATGCTGCCAGTGTTGGCCATGCCAATGCCGCTGATTCTCTCTCTTATCTCTCCTTCCCTGCAGAATCAGGCTCCCCCCGGGCTCTACACGAAGACTTGTGATCCAGCCACCTCTCCCAACACTCCGGATGTGCTGGAGATCAAGTTTGAGCAGGGTAAGAGCTTCTTTGCTGCCAGACCCCTATGCCTTGGCCCGCTAAAGACAAACTTCACTTCCCAGCCAGGACTGGGGTTCTCTGGCAGCTTGGAGTATCCCCAGAGTAGGGTCAGACAGGTGAGCCTTGACTCGTGGCATCAGGGCTGAGGATGGTGCTTGCAGCATGTTGGGGCTCTTCAAGGTATGCAGAAGGTCTGGTTAGATCTCAAGAGTGTTGCTGGGATGTCCCTGAGAGTGGAGAGGGTTCTGAACCCCCTCCCCAGCCATAGACGTGCAGTGGGCACAGAGTCCCTCTCTTACAGGGTGGCACACAGGTGGCTCTGGAGACATGCAGGTGGCTCTAGCCGGTGTCACCACTGGGGAGAGATGCTCCAGCAGGATTTGGCCAGTGGTGCTATCAATGTTACATGAAGGAGATAGGGACACTCCATTACATCCTTGGAGATGCAGGAAAGGGCCAAGCCTTGGAGCCACCGCTGGAAAGGGAACACTGGGCACCATCTCCCACCTCCACTGACCATAACTATCCCTGTGCCATCATCCACCCTGGCAGCATCTCCCACCTCCACCAGCCTGAGCCATCCCCCTGCCATCATCCATCCTGGCAGCATCTCCTACCTCTGTCAGCTGTAA
>NW_008688611.1:0-239 GCF_000695815.1 Acanthisitta chloris | reverse complement strand
TCAGCAGTAGCAAGCCCAGCCCAGGCTGGGGGACCGCCCTGCTGGGAAGGGGCACCCGCTCCTCTCCACCAGCATCCCTGCTCCATTCTAATGATCCCCCTGCCAGCAGCACCCCCCTCCCAGCAGCCCATTCAGCCCCTAGTTAATTTATTTGAAGTTTTAATCTAATTATTAACTATTTCAAAGGCTAAGCAGCTTTCACCAACAACAGCCCCGACAACGTCAGCTCTTGGCTGAGC
>NW_008688610.1:10702-18091 GCF_000695815.1 Acanthisitta chloris | reverse complement strand
ATATATATATCTCTTCAGGAGAACTTCAGTTCCTGAGATTTGAAACACTTAATATTTAATCACCTGAAGAGAGCTGTTGAGTGTTCATCATGCAGTAGAACTCAAAGGAATCTTCTGTAAGAGTAATTTTTTTTGCAGGTGAAGGCTATTAAACATCTGTCAAGACTCAGCATTCCCTCTTGGTATCAAAGCCACTCCTTCTTGTGTTTCTGAAAGTAACTAATTTTCTTTTGGAAAACTAATGGCTTATTTCTCTGTTTGCAGTTACGAATGATTACAATGAGTCTCTCCTCTACAGTCCAGAAGAACCAAAGATGTTTTTCAGTGTTCGAGAACCTATTGTAAACAGAGTTTTCTCGAGTAGCCGTCAGCGTGGGTTCTCTTCAAAGTAAGAGCTGGCTGTAGCAGTCAGTGGAGTTATTTCATTCTGTGTATTTGTTGAAGTATGAGTATTTCAGGACTTTCCCTTGAAGTGTTTCAACACCCAGTTTGTGTTTTGAGGGGCCTGAGTATTGTTCTGGTAACAGCAGGAAGAAAATGTTTCCAAGTTGTGTTATGCCTTTTAAGTATTTGGTCCATGTAGAGTCCTAAAGAATAAAAGAATCTCACTGTGCCCAGTTTTGGGTGTGTGCCATTTCCCTCAGTATGAGCCACAGGCATTGACAAACGAGCGAATTCAGGAAAAGGCCACTGAGAGGATAAGGGGGCCAGGACACATGGTGTATACAGGACAGACTCAAATGGTGCTTTTGTTTAGCCTGCAGGAGACAAGACTAAAAGGGGAATCCACTTGCTGTCTTCAGCTGCCAATGGTAACTGATGATTACATGGTGGTTACAGAAGACACTGGGCTAAACTCTCTTCAGAGCAGAATATGAGGCAACAGCCATGATTTTTTTAGGATATAAGATTCTGATGAGAAAGAAAAAATTTTCTCAGTGAGAATAGTCAGGCAGTAGAACAGGTTGCCCTGAGACTCAGCTATCACTGTCCTTGGAGCTACTCAAAACTTGACTGGGCAAGGCCCTAAGCAACCTAATTGGTCTTTGAAGTAAGGCCTCCTTTGAGTAGAAGGTTGGATTAGATGCCCTTTCAAACTGAAATATTTTGTAATTCACCATTTTAACTTAGGGCACTTGAACCGGGCAAGGTTTAGATTTAATATTAAGATAATTTTCTTCATGGAAAGAGTTGTCAAGCACTGGAACAAGCTGCCCAGGGAAGCTGGTGGAATCATCATCCGTGGAGGTATTTAAAAGACATATAGACATGACACTTAGGGACACAGTTTAGTGGTGAACTTTGTAGTGTTAGTTTAACAGTTGGACTTAATGACTTCTGCATGTCTTTCCAGATCTAATTGATTCTAGGATTTTTGTGGAGCTTGCTATAATCATGTACAACTGTTAGTTATATGTTCAGAATACGTATATCGACAACAACACAATATTCCAGGATTATTAAATGTTAATTCAACCTTTTATATCAAAACAAATGTATGAAGGAACTCTGACTTGCAGGGGATCCAAATTCTTTTCCTTTTGAGCCACATCAGTGTTACAACAGCATTGTATGGCCTAGTCATGAAGGACATATCTGGCTACTGGGTCTAAATACTACAATATTAGATGCTCACTGTGTAGGTGTCATGTGTTTAATTGTTTACTGCTGCTTATTCGTTTGGATCTGGGAGTTTTCAAGGGAGAGTCAATCTCAAGAGATGGTAAGAGGAGAGGTTGAAATAGGAGCAAATAACCATGTTTTCGTCCATGGGTTCTACAGGACTAAGTCTTACTTGGAGTCCTAAGCATGGGATATACTATGAAAACTATACTGAAGCAACAAATATCTGCATACCTATGAGGGATATCTGCCCATTTTTCTTTCTTATGTAGAATTTGCTGCCTGTCACAGTTGATCTTTAGCTCTTGATACTAGACATCTCCCCACTGCTGTTCTTTATCTTTTTTGGTATAGTAGCTGCCCAGAATGAAAAAAAGGAATTGGAACAAGCCTCCACGTTGTTCTGCAGTGTCCAGACTTGGCTGTGTTTTGATGATGCACAGACCAATTAAGTGTTGACACTGCAGTTGTGCTTCTGCACTTTTCATAGCTGTGAGAGATGTGTCTTTCTGAAAATTTAAGTCACTGGATAACTGTTGATTAAGTTTTGGATATCAGAACATTTTTTAGACCAAGAACTCTATACTATTCTTGTGTTCTGCTATGTGAAGGGATAAATTTCAATGGTTAATTTTCCTTTTACAGTTAAGTGGTGGGGAAGGTGGTTAGTGGCTTTATTCTGTCTTGTCTGGCTCTGAAAGAGATGTCTTAAATTATATGTTTGGATTTAAATTTAGTAGCTTAAAGATAGTATAGTCAGACTCTTATATTGACACTAATGCGTTCCAATGTCTATTCACTAATGTGCCTGGCAAGCAGTCTGACCCTCAGCTTTGTGTTTGAAGTTACTGTCCCTTCTCTCTGAATGATTCATGTAATAAAATAGAATATATTAATATCCAGATTACTCAAATCTCAAGCATTGCTAGTTGAAACTGTATGTTTCACATAACGTGAAGACTGGACATTAGAATCATAAATGAATTAAAAACTTTTCTGTGAAGATAAAGTAAATCATGGTTAAATGGGATCATCAGTAGCTCTCTTTAAAAAATACACCTAAACTGCAGCCTTCAACAGCAAGTGTTACATTACAGACTGTTCTCAGTCTCTAGGAGCAATGGTATCCATTTAAACAAGTCCCTCAGTCCTCTCTGAACTTTATCCTAAGTCTATACAAAGTACTGGTAATTTGGGAGTTTCTAGTGCTTGGTACCATGCTGAATGGTTCTTTAACTATGTGATTAAACATTTACTGAGTCGCACAAGAGAAAATTCAGTCTTATTGTTAAATGCTTGTGTAAGATACTTAAATTTTTAAGCTACTTCATGAAAACTTGGTTCTTGGGTTTTTACAGGGTCTGTGTCCGTTCCCGCTGCTGGGATGCTTGTATGGTTGTGGATGGAGGAACATCTTTTGAGTTCAATGACGGGGCGATAGCATCGATATTGATTGATACAGATGATGCACTGTGTACTGTTCTGCTGGAAGAATGAAGGACCCTGATGTCTTTTGTTGAAACTTTTATGGATCCGTAGAGGGAAACCATGGGGATATCACAATGCTGCATTATGTTGGAAGTTAGCCTTTTTGGATGCAAGAGCATTTGGAGGAAGCTTGAATTGCTTTTCATTCCTTTGGGTTGGGGAAACATTACCCTGATATTTAAGCTTTTTTTGCATCTGGTGTAGAAAAAAGCTATCTGAAATGTTACCTCTAATGTCAGTGAAAATTGACATGTTAACCTGTAAGGCAAACATGAAATAACACCTTTATAAACACAGGTAGATGGGTTCAAGTATTAAGTCAGTAGCGTTAAATATTCAGATGTACAGTTTTTTGGTAACAGTCCAGGACTGATGAAACTAAATACCTTAATACATACACTTTTGTAGTAAAGTTGACTGTCAATCTAGCAATTTGATGCAAGGATATATAGATTTTGGTAAACCATGATGTTTATGTAATAGATATGGAAATACAAATCTTTTGTATGCTTTTCAAAAATTGTACAACTTTGTAGTTTCATACAGCTTGTGGCAATTTTTTTTGTTCTTCCAGTATTTTTTCTACTTTTTGGATTTACATCAAAAGTAAAAGTCTGGTTTAATGCATCTTGAATGAGGTAGTTTTTACTTTTTCTGTTTGGCTAGAGAGGGACTTTAAACCCAGTGGTTTTCTTGAGCCCTTCAACAAGAATATACAAATTACAAGAGTCACGTTGAAGTAAGATATACTCCTTCACTGAATGAATTAACTGGCAAGCAGGTGTTTAGTCACATTAGTGTATGTAGGTGGCTGTCATTAAGATATTTGGCCTTATTAAGTTGAATGGTTTGGAATTTTAGGTTCTGAATTTCTTATAATTGAAGAATGAGATGTGCTGGGTGCTAGGAGCTGGAGCACAAGTGAATATCTGTGTCTTCCAATTTTCCCAGCTTGTGTTTCTATCTTCCCCAGAAAATTTAAATTTCCAATCTTATGCTGAATTTTACTATATTTAATTGAAAAAAATTAATCTTACAGGTCTCTGCTCATGTTAGGTAAGCAAGTTGATAATAGAAAAAAATAACCTCTGATTATAGGAGAGGAAGTGAACTGTGATTGCCTGTTAAAAAGTCTGTGCTGATAATTGCATAGATGAGGGGCCAGAATTTGACAAAATGAATATTCCTACAGCAGCAACTCTTCTGCTACATAACTTGAAAAAAGGTGTGTTTTGTCCTGCCTACTACAGATTGATTTCCAAGGGTGAGTCTTCTTCAAACTACTTTTGAACGAAGAGTCTTCTGTAGCAGATGTTCCCAGATGTAATGGATATGTCATCCAGAGTGGCCAATCAGTGTGTTGCCACCTACAAAATGTAAACTGCTCTTTATAGGTGGAGAAAATAGATAAAGGATTTTTTCCCTCTATGACTTCAGAGTGAATTTAGTGGAGAGTGATTTGACCAGACCATTCATTCAGTTCTAGGACAATGTGATACTAATGGGGATTTTCTGGATAAGCTATCACTGGTTTTGTACATTGCACCTTTTAAGAGTGCTGCACAGTGAGTTATTTACACTATCTGGTTGTCATGATTGCAGACCCAGAGGGGAAAATCAAAGGAACCAAATAAGCTTTCAAAAACTTGCTGAGTTCAGGAACTATCAGAATAAAGCTCTCAATGTCTAAAATAATCTACAAAACTTGTTTAAAGGTAAAGATGCAAAAGATCTACCTTTCTAAAAGTTACCTGTGCAGAGACTAGGGTGTTTCTCAATCCATCTGTGCATTAGTTAATATGCTGTTAAGATTCTAAAAATCCCTGAACCCACCAATGCCATTAACACTAATTAAAGTCCTGGAAGGATTAATCAGTGTTAGTTCAGATTTAAGTATTGAACACCTGCGCAGACAAATGTATGGCAGAAGTACTATCCCTGCTTATTTAGACATTTGTGTAATGTTTTAATGGAGACTGATTAGTCTGATATGTACACATACCTCTTAAACATGCCCGTTATTCCTTGTTAGGAATGTCAGGACTAAAAGGCAACGTACGTCTTCAGGCCCAACAGACCCAAAGTATGATCTCTGGTTTAGGACCTGGAAGTTTTAAGAGTCAAATTCCTAACTTACTTAGCAAAATGGGAGCCTGACCTACTCATGAGTGGCCTCTACTGGTTTTATCTGTACGTAATTGCACTTCCGTTGAAGCATTTACTGGTGAATGCTTAAGTAACTAGGATGATTCAGAAATCTGTAATAAAGACTAAACAACTACCTGGTTTCATGTAAGAATTGTAGACCCCTTTTTAAGGATCTTTTATTACAAAGGATTGCAGTACAGGTAACCTACCTGGTAGGCAGTATTCCATGTCAGGACTGAGTATTGGTTTAACACTGATTTAATCTGCCTAGACTGGCAGTGATCTTTGCACTTCTTCTAACTGCTGAGTCAAATCCATGGTCTTTTCATTAGTGCCAGTCCATACTGTGTTCTGCTAAACTAGACCTGTCATTCTTTGCTTTTTTCTCCCCAAGTGGTGTTTATGCATTATGTAATAAAAATTAAAAAGTTAATTGATAAATGAAGCTGTCTGGCACCTTATTTCAGCTTTCAAAAGTGTTTTATGTGCTCAGCTTCCCACTTACTTTGCAGTTTGTTTTAATTTTTTTTTAAGCCTTCATGCTTTTAGGTATAATGCAGAGAGTTACCTATGTAGCAAGTTTTTGGTATGGATTTCTTAGGGCTACAGAGTAACGCTTTTCGATCAGGAAAAGGTCAGTGGTGCACCTTACCAAGGGACTTCCATGATGTTTACTACTTGTGTCTGCTACAGCTGCCATCATTACCAACAGACCTGCAGTAGTGATTCCAAGATAACGGGACAGACACACACTTGGGTAGTAAATTCAAAGTTCATTCCACCTATGAATATGTGTGTCCTTACAAAAAGGATATAAAGTCTACTCCATTTATAAGGGAATAGTTATGTCCCTAACAATTATGAGTACCTGCCGACCCCAAGAGTGATGAGTCCCATTGGAGGGAGGGGAGGCAGGCACAGAAGCTTTAGCAGTCATCCCACCAGAGGCAATGTGGTCCTTGAGTTCTGGTGAGCCCCCCCTACAAGGTGGCCTTATGTATCATAATTTTGCAGTTTCATCCTGATGTGACCAGTAACACAACAGGATGAGGTGGGTCTGAATTTTTGGGGCACCAACATTCCTTTGGTCAGGTACATTTGGTGGCTCTACACATTCAAGCGGAGCCTAAGTGTGGTCATTGATCTCATCTGGCACCCTTCCCCATTATCACCTCTAAGTGTCTTTGGTGGGTTGTTTGGCAGTCAGTCAAGGCTCATTATCCTTTTGTTTTCCTTAGCTGTAGTTTTCTTATGACTGCTTATTCCTTCTTTGCTCCAGTCCCCCAGGCACCTGCTTGCTCCCCTCTCACTCCATTCCCACAGGAGAGCTGCAGCTGCTTACTTTCATAGGCAGTTTGACATGGCCTGCTGCAGACCATCTCAGTTTTAAAAGTGTTTTTGGACACAGTGATGTTGACCCACTTCCAGCACTGAACCTGGTATATAAAAGTAGTTCAGGACTATTTCTCCTAGCTACAGGTATGCTGCTGTCCCAGTTGTGTACAGGGTTTTAAAGCATAGTCTGTTAAATGCTAAATGTATTTATGATTACACCCTGTCCTCGCAACCACTGTTGTTTTCACATTGCTTGGACAAATTCCTTTCTAACCTCTGACACAAAATCAGTGGCAAATATCCCATCCATCAGTCATTTTGTACAACATAACAATTTGGTAGAACTTTATTATATGCAAGAGGAGTCACATGGAGTTACATTGTGCATAGGGAGAAGAATTTACAGTAGTGCTAGTTTACTTTTTTTTCCATCTTTCTTTACTTTCTTAATTTGAGGCATAAACATATGGCTGCAAAATACCCAGTATCCCCCAACTTCCCATCACTTCTCCAGCTTTGACAAGGTATTTTGACTCCTTTGTAAGGGACTCAAGCCCATTAGTGATTCCAATGTTACTTCTGTTAAATTTAACAAAAACTGGAACAACCTTAGATGAATAAGACACTTTTGTATTTTCTATAGAAAGACAGCTTTAATATCAAATTCTAGTACTCTACAACCTTTCCATAGTAATTAATCCCTTCACTACCAGGTATTAATTTCTGAATGGTCTTCTGGCTGTAGGCTATTTGTAAACATCCATAATTAAATTCACCTGCTTGCTTACTGCATTC